>NC_068994.1:4629275-4630031 GCF_001194135.2 Octopus bimaculoides | reverse complement strand
TATATATATATATATATATGAATGCCTATATATGTATATCTATGAGTATATTTAGAGATATGTATATTTATGTATATATATGCATGTATAGACATATGTATGTATATATCTGTGTATATATATATGCATGTATAGACATGTGTATATATATATGTGTGTATACTTACATGTATATGAGTGTGTGTGTGTATATATATATATATAGGTGCAGGCATGGCTCTGTGGTTAAGAAGCCTGCTTCCCAACTGTGTGGACGTAGGATCGATCCCAGTGCATGGCACTTTGGGCAAGAGGCTCCTACTGTAGCCCTGATCTAGCGAAAGTCTTGTGAGTAAATTTGGTAGATGAAACTGAAAGGAACTTGTATGTAGGCATACATATGATATATATGTGCGTGTGAATACATATGTATGTATGTATGTATATGTTTGTGTGCACCTTTGTTGAGACATGCTCTGGTGCTTGTAAGTCAGCATCATTGTTATATCTGTGGGGTTGTTTTGTTTCCATTCTTCCATGAAACAGTTTTTGACCGAGGAGAGAATTGTTACCTTTCTTGGAAACAGGTGAGCGTTGGTGACAGGAAATGCATCTAGCTGCAGAAAATCCACTTCGAGAAATTCCACCTGACCCATGCCAGATTGGAAGAGTGGACATTAAATGATGTTGATGTTAAATGTACATCTATTTATGAATGCCTTTATGAAGATGATAATGATGTATATATATATACATATATATATATATATATATATA
>NC_068994.1:4628449-4628914 GCF_001194135.2 Octopus bimaculoides | reverse complement strand
TATATATATATGTGTGTGTGTGTGTTTATGCATGTATGTATATATACATATGTATATGTGTGTATTTGTGTATAAATACATATGTATGTGTGTGTATGTGTATAAATACATGCGTATATATGTATATGTATATGCATGTGTATACATATATGCATACATGTATGTATATGTATATATATGTGTATATATATATATGTGTATATATATGTATGTATATATATATATATATATACATACATGTGTATGTATAGATGTGTATATATATATGTATATATATATATACAAATAAAAGGGTAAAGGATTATCAATTTATTAATAAATTAATAATTAATAATTTTTACCAAGCCCTTCGGTATGTAAACACCATTATCTGATGGTCAATGAGGAAACTAGGGATTGAAGAATGGTTAGTGAGAGCTGTGCAAGCCATGTACAGAGACACTGTCAGTAAGGTGAGGGTTGGCA
>NC_068994.1:4627812-4628439 GCF_001194135.2 Octopus bimaculoides | reverse complement strand
CTGTGCAAGCCATGTACAGAGACACTGTCAGTAAGGTGAGGGTTGGCAATGAGTACAGTGAAGAATTCCGGGTAGAGGTAGGGGTACACCAAGGTTCTGTCCTCAGTGCCCTCCTATTTATCATAGTCCTCCAGGCTATAACAGAGGAATTCAAGACAGAATGCCCCTGGGAGCCCCTCCATGCTGATGACCTTGCACTAATTTCTGTGTCACTATCAGAACTAGAGGAGAAGTTTCAGGTGTGGAAGCAAAGACTATAATCAAAGTGCCTTAGAATCAACCTACCTAAGACCAAAGTCCTAATAAGTAGGAAGGTAGAAAAGGCGTAGGTAGAAACTCTATAAGATGCACCCAGTGCAAGCTATGGACACATAAGAGGTGCAGCAATATCAAAGGAAGGTTAACTAGGAAGTTAGTTTTTGTATGTAGCAGATGTTCAGGAGCTATAAACACTGTAAATGTGTAGAAAACAACTTCTGCCACATTCCAGGGAGAAAAACTAGATGTAGTTGATAGCTTCCGCTATCTAGGTGACCAAGTTAGTAGTGGGGGAGGGTGCGCTGAAAGTGTAGCTGCTAGAATAAGAATAGCCTGGGCAAAGTTCAGAGAGCTCTTACCTCTGCTGGT
>NC_068994.1:4624051-4627315 GCF_001194135.2 Octopus bimaculoides | reverse complement strand
ACCTGTGCCCAGCGTCGCCTTTCTAGCACTTGTGCCCGTGGCATGTGTAAGGACTTTCGAGCGAGATCGTTGCCAGTGCTCCTGGACTGGCTCTTGTGCGGGTGGCATGTAAAATACACCATTTTGAGCGTGGCCATTGCCAGTACCGCCTGGCTGGCCTTCGTGCCAGTGGCATGTAAAAGAACCCACTACACTCTCGGAGTGGTTGGCATTAGGAAGGGCATCCAGCTGTAGAAATTCTGCCAAATCAGATTGGAGCCTGGTGCAGCCTTCTGGTTCACCAGTCCTCAGTCAAATCGTCCAACCCATGCTAGCATGGAAAGCGGACGTTAAACGATGATGATGATGATGATGATTCCCATTAATAATAATAATGTGTATGACTTGAGATGTTTATCTTGCCTTAATGTTTGTTGTCCTCTTTAACAATTATATATATATATATATGTATATATGCGTGTACATATGTGTGTGTGTGTGTATGATTTAAATGTACGGAAAACAAAAGACAAAGACAGGTGAGGGAACAACAAACAAAGTGTATTCGTTTGACGCTCATGAAAAATGGAGAAGTCTTTGACATTCTGAGTTTATGTCTTTGAGAGAAACAGAGAAAGAAAAAAAATGTGTCCAGGTTTACACATACATACATACATACACACATACATACATACACACACACACACACACACACACAGAGTTTATTTAAAAGCAGCAGAAATATAACTTGTGGGTCACGCTGACACCTTCTTCACCTGCTTCTCTCCTTTCCCCTTTGTTCTCCTTTCCCCTTTGCTCTCCCTTCGTCCAACTGAGGTACTCGTATCCATCCTCAACTGCAACCTGTTTCTCTCCTCCCCCTCTCATACTATAACTTTTTTCATCTCCTGGCACAAAGCCATCTGCCTCAGTACTACTCAGTCGAGGAAAGGGTCTCTCATCTGACACTGTCCCTGGTGACCCCACTGCTGCTGGTGCCACATAAAAAGCATGCAGTACACTTTGTAAGGTGGTTGGCATCAGCACCCTTTGAACTTTGGGCCGCCATACTTAAGAAAACCTGTCAAGCCAAGCGAGATCGTAGTTGTGGCCAATGCTGGTGTTTCATAACTGGCCCCTGTGTTGGTGGCATGTAAAAAGCACCCACTGCACTTTGGGAGTGGTTGGCATTAGGGAGGGCATCCAGCTGTAGAAACCTTGCCAGATCAGATTGGAACCTGGTGCAGCTTACCAGTTTTCAGTCAAACTGTCCAACCCATGCCAGCATGGAAAGGGGACGTTAAATGATGATGATGATGAGAGGAATCGGATGTAGTGGGCAAGAAAGAAGACTGTGATGTGTTTGGATGAGGACAGATGTTTAAAGAAGTGCTGGTTACTAAATGTGGGTGGAGCTTACAGAAGAGTTGACACCCCAGGGAGACATGGGATGTAGTGGTGAAGGCTGATCTCAGGATGCCAAGTCTTATGGAGGTGATGACAAAGAACCAGGTCAACTGGTTATTTTGCATTTTTGAGAAAACTCACGTGCCTTGGTGAAACTGAGTCTTGGTAGAGTTGTGTCTGTGTATGGTGGTCGTCTACTCCTTATACAGAGTTTGACCATCTCCTGTACCCACACCTTAGCCCTTTCATGGCGTCTGATGTGGCTTTTTAAACCAGACAATGTTCTGGAAAGACACCCACATAGACTGCATATTTGATTTGGACCACCAAAAGCTGCAGATAAGTTCTGCTCTTTGTGGATCTTAAAATGTCTTTTGAGGCCTCTGTTGGATTTGCAAATCTTCTGGCATACACTGCATTCAAAGGTGTGTACAGACATATAAGCAGAATAGTTGATGTCAGTGTATATATACGTGTGTGTATGTATATATATATATATATATATATATATATATATATATATATACCCAATTTCCTTCTTCATCAAGACACTCATCACCACCCATCACCTCCTTAACTGCAGTTCTCCTTGATACCACTTAAAAAAAAAAAGGCATTACGGGTCTGTAGTGGGAGCATCAGGTTTACCTTTAGAATGTAAGAGGGCTACTCATTAATGAGGTGGTGAATGGCAACAAAAGGACTTTGGCAAACAGCTGACTGATTGATTAATTGAATGCTTAATCAATCAATCAATTAATTGCTTAAATGCTTAACCAATAGACCAATAATCCATTTTATTATAGGCAGAAGGCTTGAGATTTTGAGGGTGGGGATGATGGTCTAGTTGATTACATTAACCCCAGTACTCAACTGGTATTTATTTTAGTGACCCTGAAAGGATGAAAGACAAAGGTCAACCTCGGCAGAATTTGAACTCAGAAGCATTTTGCTCAGGGTGGTAGTGATTCTGCCAGCTCTCCACCTTAAACCAATAAATAAATAAATAATAATAATAATAATAATCCTTTCTACTAAAAGCACAAGGCCTGAAATTTAAGGGGAGGGGACTAGTCAATTATATCGACCCCAGTATTTCACTGGTACTTAATTTATCGACCCCGAAAGGATGGAAGGCAAAGTCGATCCTAGCAGAATTTGAACTCAGAATGCAGGAACTGGCGAAATACCGCTAAGCATGATGCCGATTCTGCCAGCTTGAGCCTGAATAATAATAATAATAATAATAATAATAATTTATTTTATCCCCCGGGTGGGAGATGGGCTGAATCCTGGAAGTACTGCTATACCAGACCAACCCGGTCGACCTGAGGCTATCGTAAAAGACACGTGGTTGAGAAGCAAGCAACTTACCACGCAGCCACTCTTGCGCCTGTATAATAACAATAATAACAATAATACTAATAATAGTGATGTGATGATGCAAGCAACAACAACAGCAATGATGAAGATTATAAATGATAAAATCCAATATATACCGACAGATAAATACATACAAAACATGATGTTAATTATATATTAAAAAGTATGGGACAATGGAAGATGAATAATAGCAAAACGGAATATAAGCAGTGACTGTAATCAAGATAAGTTAATACGTATGTGAATAGTTAGAATGAAAATCAAAATGAGGATTAAATATATATAATCAAGGTTAAATTTAGAAATATTTCGATATATTGCAAAATCATGAAAATTCTTTTTTAAAAAATTTTTTTTTATTGAAAACCTTTTTTTTTTTTCAAAGAGGTAGAAAGGGTCGGTAGATGTTGCAGGCGACGAATTTTACTGTGACATGAATTGAATGCTAGAATTATAAGCTCAATAAATATAAATAAACAGATAGGAAGCTATATA
>NC_068994.1:4619363-4623966 GCF_001194135.2 Octopus bimaculoides | reverse complement strand
ATATATATATATATATATATATATATATATATATATATATATATATATATATATATATACACATATATATATTATAAATTTATATATTTCTGTTTATATTTGACAGCAGCTTAGTAGGCATGACTCACATGCTAAATATTACACGAGGAAAACTACAGACAGATAAATGGAAAAATATATTAAATTAAATATTGGACGCTTCTAAGTATTCCTGAATATAAAATATAGTCAGATCGAAAACGTATAAGAACATGTTTTTAATCTATGGTTGGTGAAAGGAATAAACATCGACTCTGTGCAAAGTAGTTTGAGAATAACTACTTTAATTGGTGTCTGCACTTTATAAGCAGTTCGTTACGTTTGTTAGTTTGTGGTATCAGTCGCAAGGATTGCAAGAGTTTCATGTAGACATGACCAACACTCATGACCTTTTCCCTGGCAAGGAAAGGCTGAATTAACAATAGACCAATGCAGTTTGAATGTTTCCCCCTTTTTTGATTTTAAGTTAAAAATGTATTCTGCTAATGAGATAGAAAATTTGAATCTATTATTGTTGTTTGATTGATACTGGGACCATCAATTTTTCTATTCCTAGTATTACCAGCACATCTGTGGCTCTGTGATGATGATGACGATGATGAATAAATATTCATAAATAATAATAAATTATAAAAATCACCCAAGTAAGCCCCATGTCAGCTACAGGACTTACATTATGTACTAACATCTTACCTATTTAATTTCGCTCTATTTGTGACTGCTGTAACAGCTACTTAGTTTGGAGTTGTGGAATATGAAAGTTTGACAGTGTTTTTGCTAAATAATTACTAGTACCTATGCCCCAGTGGCAAATCCTACTACATATTTCAAAGAAAACCTTCAGAATGCAATTTTTCTCTTGGGTGGATTATGCCAGATTATATTCCTTCTAATAGTTTTTTTTATCTACTTCAAAATTACCAACCCAAGGAATAGATCTATTCTTCCTAAGTTAGACTGCCCCTAGAAATCTGTAGCTCATTGATGTTTTCATCATGTCTATAATATTCTTCTAATGATTGATTATTAGTTTGTTTATCATGGATCCATATACCTGTACCTCTGTTACTGGAGACAATATTAATTTCTGAGGCAGCTGATATTCTATATACATTGGAATATTCAGTTTAAACCTTATTCCTTTTGTCAATGTAGCAGAACCACATGATTGTCAAACAAAAGAGAATCTTCAAAGCCAGTGAGTTTATTCGTTTTAAGGACAGAATTATCTTTTAGGCCACAGGCATGGTTGCAGGGTTAAGCAGCATGCTTCCCAACCATATGGTGTTGTGTTCAGTCCCACTGTGCGACAGCTTGGGCAAGTCTCTTCTACTAAAACCTCAGGCCAACCAAAGATTTGCGAGTGTTTTGATAGTCAGAAGCTAAAAGAACCCTGACATATACACGTATGTGTATATATATATATATATGTATATATATGTATATGTGTGTATGTTTGCACTCTTGTTTGACATGTGATGGTTGTAAATGTGCATCATCATCATCATCATCATCATCATCATCATTATACAAGTGAGTTTGTTACTTGCAAGGTGATATTTCCCATGGCCATGCAAGTATGGAAAGGTGCACATCAGATGCTGTTGATGCTGTTGATGATGCCTGTGGCTCACGTGGATGAGTCATTGGAGGTATTTATTTTGTAAGCACATTCACTGACACTAAACGCAATGTTCTTCGACTGATTCTAACTACACACTTTTTTTTTGTACTCTGCTTAATGTTTCAAAGGAGTGTTCTTAAAATACTCTGTATTCTCACCAGAAACCACTCCTAGCTAAGGCGTTGTTCAAATGAAATACTTATTAATTCAAACTAATCAAGCATTGTCTTGTCACTTTGAGATTTTGGTAATGTGATTGTTACCTCTCCTTTAGCAAAAGTGCAGGGATTGTTTTCAGTTGTACTTGTTTCTCCATGGACAAGATATCTCAAGAACCACCGGATGGACTCGAATGAAACTTTTAGGGATGTTTAACCTCGTGACTGGCACAAACTGATCAGATTTTGGGATCGATCCAGTACCAGACAAGGATTCTGGATTATTTTTCTAGTTTTTTTACTTAATTTTTGAGAGTGGCTGGGTTCGTGTTTAGTATTGTTTATTTTCAGATATTCTCATTTTAAAAATCATCTCTGCTTTAATCTTTGAGAGATGTAAAGTGTGTAGAAGTCAAGTGTCTTTGTGTCTGTCCCCCACTCCTGCTTGACATCCAGTGTTGGTTTGTTTATATCCCTTTAACTTAGTGGCTTAGCAAATGAAACAGATAGAATGATTATCAGGCTTAAAGAATAAGTCCTGGGGTTGATTTCTTTGACCAGAAACCCTTCAAGACAGTGCCCCAGCATGGCCACAGTCCAATGGTTGCAGCGAGTAAAAGATAAAAGCAATGGACAGATTGAAAGTAGCCAAAGGAAGTTGGAAGTTTCAGCTTAGAAAAACTCCTTGTCTAAAGTTATTATGGCAGCTGCTACACCGTCCATGCAGTAATTATTGAAATATATTAGCCAGATGTACTTAACGAATGACAAACGAATTGATTTAAATGTCATTAATGATGGCTTTGTTGTTTTTTACACACACACACACACACACACACACACACACACACACACACACACACACACACACACACACATGCTTTGTCATCATCATCATCATCATCATTATCATTTAACAGCCATTTTCCCTGCCTGCTTGGGTGGAATGCGTCTTTGCCTTTTAGCTTTCACTTGTTTCAGTCCTTAAACTGTGGCCATACTGGAGCACTACACTGAAGAATTTTCAGTTGAATGTGAAGATCCCAGTACTTTTTTTTATTTAAGCCTGGAACTTATTCTATTGGTCTCTATTGCTGGACTGCTAAGTTATAGGGATGTAACCACACAACACCAGTTATCAAGTGGTGGTGGTGATTTAAATTAAAGCCTTCTATTTAAATTCTATGTTCAGTGATGTTCCAGTCACCAGCTTAACAACAATAAAGTTATCTTACTAATTTGCTCGTTATATTCAAAGTAATTGAAATGCAGGCAATATATTTTAATAGAATTATGCTAACAAAAGGGTTAAAATGATCCAAATTAAAACCTATCTCCATGTTGATTTCTGTTCCAAAAACCAGTTTAATAGCATTGAAGTTGACCTCGGCGGAATTTGAACTCAGAATGAAAAGACAGACGAAATACCGCTAAGCATTTCGCCCGGCGTGCTGACGTTTCTGCCAGCTCACCGACTATGGTAACAAAAGGGTTAAAGTGATCTAAATATGTTAACAAAAAGGGTTAAGACGTGTCTAAAGCTAAAATACCAACAATACAGCAGATTCACAGGTACAAAGTTCAATAGGAAGAAATCAGGTCTGAACATGTTGTCTCAATGACAGCAGGGTTTATGAAAACTTGTCACTGAGTTACAACAGATACAGTGGAATTGTTGAACCCTTTGGTTACCATATTTTCTGTTGAGATGCTCTGTTTTTCTTTCAATTGATTTTGAATATAACAAAGAATTTAGTAAAATAACTTTGTTATCATTCAGCTAGTGTTAGGAACATAAATTGTGACTAAGGTTTGGTGGAAGATTTTAATTCAAAACTTATGAAAACAAGACATTGGTATCAAAATGGTTAAGTAACCAGATTTCAAAAGTGCAAACAGGGATTTTTGATATTTAGCAATAATAGGAAGGGCATTCAGCTATAAAATACTAAAACAACGAGTATTCATCTAACCCATGTTGGTGTGGAAAAGAAAAACATGTAAAATGAATGAGAGAGAGTCATGTAGGTGCAGTCATGGCTCCATGGTGAGAAGTTTGCTTTCCAACCACATGGTTCCATGCATCACACTTTGGGCAAGTGTCTTCTATAGCCCCAGGCCGACCAAAGCCTTGTAGATGGAAACTGAAAAAAGCCTGTCATGTGTGTGTTTGTTTGTTGGGCATCCAACCGTAAAAACTGTGCCAAAAAAGACACAGAAGTCTGGTGTAGTCCTCTGCCTGGTCAGCTCCTGTAAAACCGTCCGACCCATGACAGCATGGAAAGCGGACGTTAAACGATGATGGTGATATCTGTTGAAACCATGGCAAATCAGACATAGAATCTAGCAGAGCCCCCTGGCTCGTCTGTTCTTGACAAACCTTCCAACCCATGCCAGCATGGGGAAAAAAAAAGGATGTGAAATGACGACGATGATATTAATGTGAAAATGCAGATATTTTTCACACAATATATCTACACAAGCAACATATATATACCATGTCTATATAGCTGTGTGGTGCCTCTTTCTTTCAGAACACTCCAACTCCACACACATACACACACACACAAAAAGAAAAGAACCAAACAATTCCAGATAAACCAAATTAAAATATCTTTATTTCACCTCTAAAGAAATTTATTCCTTCAATAGGGAAAATATTATTTTTCAGATTGAAAATCCGCATTTTTTTCTCCCTCTGTAAATTTGTTTTGAATATAAAGTATATATGTAAGAACATATACACTCACTCATTCATATACACACACACACACACACACAC
>NC_068994.1:4618473-4618716 GCF_001194135.2 Octopus bimaculoides | reverse complement strand
ATATATATATATATATATATATATATCTTCTTATATGATAGATATATTTTGTCAATGTGTGTGAGAGAGAGAGAGAGAGAGAGAGAGAGAAGATCCTTAATAATGTTTTATATATTTGCGTAGTTTCTTTGTTGCCTGTCGATTTGTCTTTGTATGATTCTTTCTTTCTCTGCTTGGCTGGCCATCTCTTCCCCTCTTACTCTTTCCCTCTTACTCTTCCCCTCTTACTCTTTCCCTCTTACT
>NC_068994.1:4617913-4618463 GCF_001194135.2 Octopus bimaculoides | reverse complement strand
CTTACTCTTCCCCTCTTACTCTTCCCCTCTTACTCTTTCCCTCTTACTCTTCCCCTCTTACTCTTTCCCTCTTACTCTTTCCCTTTTACTCTTTCCCTTTTACTCTTTCCCTCTTACTCTTTCCCTCTCCATTTTCTTCCTACATATTTAACTTTTTATCTTTCTGTCTATTTAACTATCTTTTTATCTATTTCACTACCTATATGTCTATATATTTGGCTAATCTTTTTTTTTTTTACTATCTATCTATCTATCTATCTATCTATCTATCTATCTACCTATCTCTCTATCTATCTATCTGCCTATCTATCTATCTATCTATCTATCTATGTCTATCCATCCCTCTCTCTCTCTCTATCTATCTATGTCTATCTATCTCTCTCTCTATCTATCTATGTCTATCTATCTATCTATCTATCTGCCTGTCTGTCTATCCATCTCTCTCTCTCTCTCTCTCTCTCTCTCTATATATATATATATATATCAATCTATCTATCTATCTATCTATCTATCTACCTCTCTCTCTCTCTCTCTCTCTCTCTATCTGTCT
>NC_068994.1:4616325-4617310 GCF_001194135.2 Octopus bimaculoides | reverse complement strand
GGTGGTGGTGATAGTGGAGCTTGTTGTATGATGGTTGTGTGTTGGGGAATTGTGGGTGGGTGGGTGGCGGTGGTGGTGGTGGTGGTAGCAGTGAATGTTGTGAGATATTTGGTAGTGATGGTGGTGGTAGTGGTTCTGGAGACAGCTTTCTTTCTTTACTGCGTGGAGGTGGTTGTGGTAGTGCAAGTCAGTGTTGGATATTATTGTGTTGGTGTTGTTACCTGAGGTGGTGATGTTGGTGGCAGTGGTGGTGGTGGTGGCGGTGGTGGTTTTTAACAAAAATGGTGTTAGTTGTGTTGGTGTTACCTGAGATGTAGCTGATGGTGATGCTGGTGTTGGTAGTAGTATTATTGATAGCAATGTTGTTGTTGTTGTTGGTGGTGGTGGTTTTAGCAGAGATGGTGTTTGGAGTGGTGTTGTGCTAGTGGTGTTTTCAACAGAAATGGTGGAAGTATTGCATCAAGTTTCAATTCCCAATGGACATTGAAAGAGTCTGTCATATATATATATGTATATATATATATACATACATACATATATATATCATGTGTTTGGCCCAAACGTCACCACTTGACAACTGGTGTTGGTGTGTTTATGTCTCCGTAACTTAGTGGTTCAGCGAAAGAAACCGATAGAATATGCATCTGGCTTAAAGAAGTCCTGGGGTTGATTTGTTTGACGAAAACCCTTTGAGGCAGTGCTCCAGCATGGCCACAGTCTAATGACTGAGATAAGTAAAAGATAAAAGATATATATTTATATTCTTTTATTTGTTTCAGTTGTTTGACTGTGGCCATGCTGGAGCACCGCCTTTAGTTGAACAAATTGACCCCAGGACTTATTCATTGTAAGCCTGGTACTTATTCTATCGGTCACTTTTGCCGAACTGCTAAGTTACAGGGACGTAAACACACCAGCATCGGTTGTCAAGCGATGGTGGGGGAACAAACACAGACACACAAACATATATACATACACACACACA
>NC_068994.1:4607368-4615377 GCF_001194135.2 Octopus bimaculoides | reverse complement strand
AAAGACTCATGACTCGCAGTGTGACTCGAACGATGCTTCTGAAAGAAAGCAGTTCAAATGTGAAGCCTGCAAGAAGACCTTCAGCCAAAAGATGGACATGATGAACCACGAGTGTTCAATGAGTGGCTCGGGTCTACTGTCCCTGCCCCTAACAGTTCCTGCAATCCCACCCCCTCAGGCGATGCTCACCGTGCCGATGGTGGGGCAGCCGAACCTCCAAAGCGTCACCGATCCAGCACTACAGAAAAGTCTAGCCAAAGAGAAAACGTTCTTTTGTTCGTTTTGTAACAAAGCTTTCTCTCAGCAAATTTTTCTCCGCAACCACGAAAGAACACACACAGGTGTGAAACCTTTCACCTGTAACACATGCGGTAAGGCTTTCAGTCTATTGGTAAACCTGAAAAGCCACCAGCGTGTGCATTCGGGTGAGAAGCCCTTTCACTGTGCCATTTGTTCAAAGTCATTCAGCCAACAGGGAAACTTAAAGATCCACCTTCGTACACATTCAGGAGAGAAACCGTACAAATGCGACAAGTGTGAGAAATGTTTCAGCCAGAAGACTAACCTGGACAGTCACAAGAGGGTGCATACAGGAGACTTGTTTACTTGTCAGATCTGTTCCAAAGCTTTCACTCTGGAGATAAATCTTCATAACCACCAGAGGATCCATACTGGAGAGAGGCCATTTGTTTGCACCTATTGCAACCGTCGCTTCTCTCAGCAGAGCGCACTTCGCAATCATGAACGCCTCCACACAGGAGTGAAGCCATACCAGTGTACGTTCTGCTCAAAATCCTTCAGCCAACAGGGGACTCTCAAAGCTCACCTTTGTTCGCACACGGGTGAGAAACGCTTCCATTGCGACCTCTGTGACCGTTCCTTCTCTCAAAAGACAAACCTCGACAGTCATAAACGCATTCACACCGGCGACCTCTTCAAGTGTTCGACCTGCCCCAAAGCATTTACCCTCGAGATAAACTTACGCAATCATGAACGAGTGCACACGGGGGAGCGGCCCTTTGCCTGCACGTTTTGCAGCTCGAGATTTTCGCAACAAAGTGCACTAAACAACCACGAGCGATTGCACACGGGGGTGAAGCCCTACCACTGCACCTACTGCTCCAAATCATTTAGTCAACAGGGTACGTTAAAGGCCCACTTGTGTTCTCATACTGGTGAAAAACGGTTCCACTGCGATCAGTGTGATCGGTCGTTTTCTCAAAAAACTAACCTTGACAGTCACAAGCGGATACACACGGGGGACTTGTTCAAGTGCTTAGTTTGTGGAAAAGCCTTTACGTTGGAAATCAACTTGCAGAACCACGAACGTATTCACACAGGGATCAAGCCTTACAAATGCACGTATTGCCCTAAAGCATTTTGTCAGCAAACCGAGCAAAAATCTCACATAAGGACTCACACAGGTGAGAAACCTTTCAAATGTAGTTATTGTCCGAAAGCCTTTAGTCAGCAGAGCAACCAAAAAATGCACGAACGTATTCACACCGGGGAAAAACCATACAGCTGCGAACAGTGTTCAAAGACCTTTAGCCAGCGTGCGAATCTTGAAAACCACCGTCGCTTGCATTCAGGAGACCTTTTTAAGTGTTCAATGTGTTCAAAGGCATTTACTCAGCTGGTTAATTTACGGACACACGAGCGTGTCCACTCGGGTGAGAAGCCATATCGATGCAACACCTGCAATAAAATGTTCAGTCAGCTTAGTAACTTGCATGCGCACGAACGTGTTCACACTGGCATCAAGCCATTCACCTGTGACTTGTGTTCGAAATCCTTCGCACAACGGACCACGTTGATCAACCACAAGCGCTCGCATGCTGCTAAGGCACACAACGCAAGCCTCATGCTCGCAGCTAAGCAGTCTGCCGAGAGGGACGCCATGTTGTTGCAGGACAACGGAAGCAGTGTCGCAGGTGGCAGCACCGGTGTGAAGACAGCCCCGAGTGGAGCCAATAACCCTAGGGTTCCGACTGCAGTTAGCACAACAAACAACTCTGCAGTCAATGCAGGTAATGTGAAGAGCGAGAGTTCTAATCTGAAGTCTGCTACTGACTACACTCAGAGTATGGCGCATAACCAGAACCAGAACAACCGCCAGACGAATGCTCACATGACACAACAACAACAACAACAACAGCCACAACAACAACAACAACAGCAGCAGCAGTCCAACACCTCGTTGTTGATCCCCTCCCCATCAGTCGGTGGACGGTCAGGACAGTCGTTAATGCCCGCGTCATCTCCCTCGTCTGTTCCGTCATCATCAGCATCCCCTCACACCTCTTCCTCGTGGATGACCTCCATGAACCTCCACGAGATGTCCCAGCGCTGGGAGGGTAACTACCTCTGGCCCCGCGGCTTTTCTATGACCTCGATGCCCCCTACCACCTGGGCAAACATGCCCAGTGTTTTCCCATGCAGTAGGATTGAGTATCCAAGAGGAACCGCCCCAACAAAGGGCCAGACCAGCCACCCCAGCACATCAAAATGACAGAAACATAAGGACCCGGACCCTACAACATCTGTTTTATACAAACAACAACATCTCAAACACACAAACATGTTTTCAATTGGTTGCTTCTAATTTTATTATTATTATTATTATTATTATTATTATTAATATTATTATTATTAAGGCTGCAAGCTGGCCGACTCGTTTGCAGGCCGGGCGAAATGCTTAGTGGTATTTTGTCTGCCACTACATTCTGAGTTCAAATTCCACCAAAGTTGACTTTGTTTTTCACCCTTTCGGGGTTAATGAAATAAGTACCAGTTATGCACTGGGGTCAATGTAATCAACTAGCTCTCTTCTCCCCCCAAATTTCCAAGGCCTTGTGCCTAGAATAGAAATAATAATTATTGTTATTGTCTGGCTGTTTACATTCTGAATTCAAATTTGTTTGGGGGGTCAACTTTGCTTTTTATCATTTAAAGGTCAAAATAAAATAGGATAGTCAGTGACATTGACCCCATTGCTCGGTTGGTGCTTATTCTGTTGATCCCCAAAAGATGAAAGGCAAAGTCGACCTCAGTGGAAGTCAAAACTTAAACATGGACAAAATGCCATGAAGCATTTTTTTACCCCATGCTCTAAGCTGACTGCCTTTATAATAATAATAATAATAATAATAATAATAATTCATTCTTTTATTAGCCACAAGGGCTCACATGCAATAACATTAAAGGCAAAAACGGAACGATACAATGGGTTTTCTGCATGCAAACAAAGCATGACAGTAACAAATTAAACAAATTAAAAATCCCAATAGGGGAGGTGCTTTAAGGTCCTTGTGGAAAAACCCAGAAAAGTCATGGCTGCCTGATCAATGGGACAAGATCCCTTCTCCTTTTATTTCTCACAGGTGTATGCTCAGAACTGGTCCTTTCACATTGGCCATTCTTCCAACATTCACCCCGTCTTTCAACAAACTTGCTACAAGCCAACACTTCCCGCTCCCCCCTCAACTTCCTAGGAAATAATAATAATAATAATAATAATAATAATAATGGTTTCAAATTTTGCCACAAGAGCAGCAATTTTGGGGGAAGGGGGAAAGTCGACCCCAGTACTTGACTGGTACTTAATTTATTGAACCCGGAAAGGATGAAAGGCAATGGTCGACCCCAGCGGAATTTGAACTCAGAATGTAGCAGCAGATGAAATACTGCTAAGCATTTTTGCCTGGTGTGCTAACCATTCTGCCAGCTCGCCATAATAATAATAATAATAATAATAATAATAATAATAATAATAATGATGATAATTCTTTCTAATTTTGGCACAAGGCCAGCAACATTTTAGAGGGAAGAAGATAGTCGTACTTGATTGGTTCAATTGGTTGATGGCAAAAAGATTGAAAGGCCAAGTTGACCTCGGTGGTATTTGAGCTCAGAATGACTTTGCTAAGCCTTTGCCATCATCATAATCATCATCATCATCATCACCATTCATCTGTTTTCCCATGTTAGCATGGGGTTGACAAAACACTGGTCCTTAAAGTTTAGAGCCAGATGTGTTGGCGCTCGGAGGTTTAACTAACCCCGAATGTACAAATGGCAAACCTGGATGTCAACTCAGTTCTGACTTGGAACAGTTCTGCTAACCCACTCCCCCTCCTTTATAATGATTTGTACTTCATTTTATCAGTCCCGGGAAGATGAAAACTACAGCCGCCCTTGGTGGAGTTTGAACCCATAGCTAAATATTTTAAACTATTTGTTTAAAATTTGTTTAATGTTCTAAGGATTTGCCATTCCACCATGACTACCCACCATCACCATAACAGTATTAAGTCATTGAGGAATCTTTTATGTAGTCATGGGTCTGCTAGAAATAGCAGCCAAATCTTTTTTCAAACTAATGCTTCGCTGTCAAGGATACATTGAATTATATGACCCTTGGTTTGCCATTCCTGAAAGTTTGATGGAGTGGTCATATCTGGAAAGTCTTTGATCATAGGGTTGCTCTGTGGTTTGACCTATTGACCTAGGGTTAAGCAGCAATGTTTTATTGACACAGAATTTTTTAAAACGAATTCAACAACTTGAAGGTGAGTTTCTTTCTTTGAGGTAACTTGGGCTGATTGACTTGTTTAAGGCCTTGGTGATACCTTCAGCTGTACAATATTGGTTAAAGAGTGAAGGGGTTCATATCCTGTTGCTGGCACTGATTTCTACAATTGGTATTGGGCTTTTACAGTCTGCTGGTTCTAATGGTTAAGACAAAGTTGGGAGATTCCGGCCACTGGGCAAGCCAGAATCTCTAGAAAGAAAACCATTGAATGTGCTAACTGGACCCTCACCACCACCACCACCACCAGTGTTGTTTCTTGTCTTGCTAGAAAGGGGCCATTCTTATTAAATGTTTCCATTAGTACATTGTTAAGGATGACATGTAAGGGAACAGGAGATTAGCTTGGACAGGTGGGCCAGGGGCAAGATGTCCTCCACCCAATATTTTTCTCCTGTTTTTCCATCGGAATTGCTATTGATGCTGTCAACTGGCAGAATCGTTAGAGCATCATTCGACCAAGTTCTTCACGGTTTTTCTTCTGCCTCTTCAAATTCTCAGTTGAGACTTTGTGTTTGGTCCTTACAGGGGCCTGATTAAATAAAGTACCAATTAAGTACAAGGTCAATTTAATTGACTGCCTCCCCCCACCCTGCCCCTGCTACTTCACACACAACACACACACACACATATAACAATGTGCACATACACACACACACGTCATATACACACATACATAAAGACAACACCACCACCTTACAACACACACACACGGACACACATGCACACACAAAACCACCACCACCTACACATACACCAAACAACAACAACAGCCAACTGCAGACCTGAGTCAACACAGCTTTAAATGTTGGCAAAGCACCTCTCCGTCACCCATTCAAGGATTTATGAAACAGTTTAACATGGATTGGCCTTAAATTAACTGTGGTGGTGGTGGTGGCAGTCATAATATTGATGATGATGATGATGATGATGATTGTGGTTGCAATAACATTGAAAGGGTGGTGGTGGTGGTGGTGGTGAAGTTGCTTGTTGATGATGATAATGATAATAATAATAATAATAATAATAATAATAATAATAATACTGTTGATGATGATGGTTGTGGTGGTGGTGGTAGTAGTGGTTTTAATGTTGATGATGATGGTAATGGTGATGGTGAGGTTGTATAGTAATAATATTGATGATGATGATAGTGATGGTGATAGTAGTTCTAATAATGTTGATGATGATGATGATGATGATAGTGGTGATGGTGGTTTCTAGGAAGCTATGCAGCCATCTGTAAGATGCTGGCCAATATTTTTGGAAATTTAATATTTTGTAAACAAAACAATGTTCAGAATGAAAATGGAAAAAAGAAGGAAAAAAAAAGAATTTTCAAAAAAAAGAGAAGGTAAAAAAAATAAGAAAAAAAGAATTTGATCTAAGATTTTCTTCTCAGAAATGTTCAGTTTCTAAATTTTTATTTTCTTTTTTTTTTGGGGGGGCTTTTTTAAAAAAAATATTTATTTATTTTAATTCCTAACGCAACACTTGCCTTCCCCTTCACATTGTGTGTGATGTGACAAAGATGTTCTAGATGGTTCTTAGTGAGTGTGTGTGTGTGTCTGTGTAAATGTATGTGCTTGTGTAGAATGTGAGGTGTAGCAAATAGTTGTTCACAACATACATACAGACACACTATACACACACACACACACACACACATATATAGATACATACACACACATACTTATATATTACACTTATATACATATCTATACACACACACACACACACACTCCTATATATGTGTGTGTTTCTGTGTATGCACACACTTTCTCTGTCTTTTTGTCTGTCTGCCACACACACATACTGGAATGAGTTCAATCGACTATTCCTATACCATCACCATCATCATCACCACCACCATCATCATCACCACCACCACCACCATTATCTCCACCACCATCACCATCGCCACCACCACCACCACCACCACTAGCAGCAGCAAGGCACTAGAAGTGGCAGAGAAAATAAGGTCCTGGGTCCCCTGCATTGCAGTCAGTATTTAGTCACATCCATCTTGTCTCCTGCTTTTCATCCTGACCAGACGCTATAGAATCTGTACCAGTCATATACTGGCTTCATTCACTTCAGCTCATCTCCCCCTCCACTACCAGTTGGTGACTTGATACCAAAATCAGAAAAATATTGTCATATGACAGAGGGGCCCTACATGGCTGTCTCACTTGGACCCATTTTTGCTTACATCCTTCTGGGGCTGTGGTTCTCAACCATTTCCTTCCTATGGACCCCTTCGATTCCTATTTCACTTGAATGGACCCTCATAACCATTCAGTATTTAAAAAATCCTAACATTATGTTTTTATTATTAAATATTATTTGAAATTTTATTTTTAGAAATTGTTAAAATATTTTGTGTCTTTCAGAAATATTGGGTCATCCCCTAAATAATGCGGTTTATTTCAGTTTCGTGAATTAAAAGTCGGAGGGGGATGGGATAAACTACCTGCATCAACTTGCTATAAAAGCAGGTAGGATTTTTACCTTGTCCTTATTCTTAGTGCAAGTTTTGAAGAGTGCAGTTCCATTTTAAGTTATTTTTTGAAAGCTATAATGGAAGTGATAAAGGAGCATATTTTGTTTTATGAGTTCAATAAAGGCAACAACACAATGGAAAGTGTGAGGAATATTAATGCAGTATATGGGGATCGGACAGTAAGCATAAGCCAGTGTCAACGATGGTTCTAGATATTCTGAGCCAGAAACTACAGCCTAGAAGATGAGCTTCATCCTGGAAGATCTGTAGAACTCGATGAGGATGTCCTGCAAACTCTGGTGGAATAAAATCTCATTGTAGCTGTCGAGGAACTAGCAGAGAAGCTTGGATTTGGTCATTCAACCGGTCATTTAAGTCAGCACTGGAAGAAAAACGACAATCTTTGGTCTCAAGTTGAAAGGTGTTCTTCCGTCAGGATAATACTCGGCCACATACAGGGAGGAGGCATTCCAAAGGCTGGAGCAGTTTGAATGGGAAACGATGCCCCAATCACCATATTCACTGGACATTGCCCCATTTGATTACCATTTAATCTGCCATCTTCAAAATCATTTGGACAGGAAAAAATATGAAATCTGTAGACAAGGTCAGATCAGTACTGGAGGAGTGTATTTTGTCACAGAAAATGAAGGAGAGTATATTTTAGATTGAAAAAGAACTTTGTTTATCTTAATTTTGAAAAATAAAAGAAATATTTTAAAAAACCGTATTGTTTATGGGAAGACCCAATTTATTGCAGATAAATTTTAACAGCAAATTCTTAAATGGACCCCCCAAAGGTCATGCAGATCCTGGTTGAGAACCACTGCTCCAGGGGCTTGAGTAAATAAATAAGATACCGGTCACATACCGGGGTCTTTATAACTGACCGATCCCAGCACCACCACCACCACC
>NC_068994.1:4606150-4606894 GCF_001194135.2 Octopus bimaculoides | reverse complement strand
ATTAAAGTACCAGTCAAGTACCGGAGTCAATGTAATCCCCTAACCTCCTAAATTGCTGGCTTTGTGCCAAAATTAGAAAGAATTATTATTAAGGCGGCGAGCTGGCAGAAACGTTAGGAGGCCGGGCGAAATGCTTAGCGGTATTTTGTCTGCCGTTATGTTCTGAGTTCAAATTCCACCGAGGTCGACTTTGCTTTTCATCTTTTTGGGGTCAATAAATTAAGTACCAGTTGAGTGTTGGGTTTGATATAATCGACTAGCCCCCTCCTCCCAAATTTCAGGCCTTGTGCCTAGAGTAGAAAAGATTATTATTATTATTATTAAGGCGGTGAGCTGGCAGAATCGTTAGCAGATCAGACGAAATGCTTAGCGTCATTTTGTCTGTCTTCATGTTCCACGTTCAAATTCTGCCGAGATCAACTTTGCCTCTCATCTTCTTGGTGTCAATGAAATAAGTACCAGTTACACACTGGGGTTGATGTAATGGACTTGCTCCCTCCCTCCCCCCAAATTTCAGGCCTTGTGCTTGTAATAATAATAATAATTATTATTTTTATTTTTATTATTAGTGTTGTTATCATATTACTATATCAGAGAGTCTCTGTTTTGTTATAATTCCACTGCCAAGACAATCACTTGATCCATTTGTAAAGACTGGAGCATAGCCACAACATCCTCAGTGCTGTGAAGATGTTTGGATTTCAAGCAACGAGCAACCAATGAAAACATGTGCCCCCCCCCCCC
>NC_068994.1:4574233-4605491 GCF_001194135.2 Octopus bimaculoides | reverse complement strand
TTACCCTTTTTTTTTTACCATTTTCCCCCCCATCTATTTTTGTGTCTTTTTTATTTCCTGACCATTCACAAAACTTAAAGGATTGCACCATTAACAGACGAAATGAAATGTTTTTTTTTTTTTCTAACCTTTTCTTCCAGTGTTTCACCAATTGGACACTGTTGTTGTTTTTTTTTCTTTTTCTTTTTAAAGACTATGAAACTCTTGAGAAGAGAGAAGAACCATTCTATTCTCACATCCCCATCCTCGTAGTTTAGTCTGTTGTCACGTGAACTACTTTATATTCCTCTTGCTTCCTTTATGGTCAGTCACACACACACACACACAAATATATGTATTTATGTATGTATATACATATATAGCTTATTGACTTTCTGTTGTCTGGACTATACTGAATCTGTTTGAAAATGTTTGAACTGGTCTGGAATGTGCTGGTCTAATGTATGCTGGTTCACACTGATCTGGTCTTGTCTAAATTGATTTGGTCTGATCTTGTCTAACTGACTAAATTAGATCTTGTTTAAGCTGGTTGAAGCTGAACCTATCTTGTCTAAACTGATGTGCTCCAATTTTATTTAAGCTGGCTAAGGTTGATCTGAATTCTGTCTAAACTGGTTTCATCTGGGCTAGTCTAAACTGGTTGAGGTTGGGCCAGTCTGGTCTAGTCTAGGCAGACCAGTTTGGTCTGGTTTTGCACTCAAAAATTGTTTTGGAATGGTCTGATTAAGAGAGCTGTGAACTGGACTGGACTGGACTATTTTAAGAACGATCTAGTTTGCTCTGGTTTGCTGGACTGGCATGGTTAGGAGGTTAATGACACCTGTGTAACATGCTATATCAATTGTCATGTTTATTTGGTTTGTATATGTGTGTGTGTGTGTCTGCGTAGGCTTGTACTGCTTAGATGTACATACATACAAGCATAATATATGTGAACGAATGTGTATGTGTGTGTGTGTGTATATATATATGGGTGTGTGTGTGCTTATATACATACATACATTCTATTCTAAAATGGACGTTTTGATGTTTTAAGATATTTTAGAAAGAAAGAAAAATAAACCAAAATAGAATTTTGTAGAAATCTTTTTGATATAATTTTTATATTTATATTTTATTAATTTTTTTTATCATTGGACAGTATTTTTTTATTTAAATTTTTCTTTATATTTAAATGTTCTTTACATTTGTTCTTTGGTTTTATTTCCAAAAAAAAAAAAAAGAAACTGTGTTTTCAATTGGTGGAACTGTTCCACATTCTTCATTCTGTGGAATCAATGTGTCGGTGTGGAAGCAATTGTGTGTATACTTGTGTAAAGACAGATATGTTCTACCAAAGTTTAGCAAGATTTTCATTGAGCAAAGCTGCAAATATAGAACCCAAAAATGCATAATACTATATAATATAAGATAGATTTCAAAAAATATATCAAAACCATCATGAAGAATTCACTACAGGTCTGTGGAATTGTCTCTGTCTAAACCTTAACATTACATGCTATTTCCAGTCTCCCCCCCCCCCCACTTTGCCTCTTTCTCTTCTGTTGTCTTCTCTGCAAACCTTTTCTACCAATGTTGCCATGAGCCAGCAATGGAGCCTCTACATGGTCACTCAAAATGCCAGAAATAACAGCTAAATCTCCCTCAAATCACATCCTCGATCGCACTCTAAAACTGAATAAATGACAGGTGTGTCATGGCTGGCTGGAACATCTTTGACCATTGGTCTGTTCAGTCCAGCTTGACCTAGGGTCAATCACCACCATTACCACCACCACCACCATCATCACCATCCACTCGTCTTGTATAAAATAATCATTAATATAACATTATTATTTATTATTATCAACATAGTGAATTAGTCAAGTGGGTTACAGCATCAAATTGCTTTGCAGTATTTGTTCTGACTCTTTCACTTTCTGAGTTCAAATCCTGCCGAGGGCAGCTTTACTTTTCATCCTTTCAGAGTCAATAAAATAAAGTACCAGTCAGGTACTGGGGTCAACGTAATCAACTGACCCTCCTTCCCACTAAAAAAATTGCTGGCTTTGTGCCAAAATTTGAAACCATTATTATTATTATTGTTGTTGTTCTGCTGAGGTCAATAAATTTCAGGGTCAATAAATTAAGTACCAGTGAAACACTGGGGTCAATGTAATCAACTAGTCCCCTCCCTACAAATTTCGGGCTTTGTGCCTATAATAGAAAGAATTATTATCATATTATTATCATTATTATTATTATTATTATCATTATTATTATCATTATTATTATTATCATTATTATTATTATTATTATAAGGTGGTGAGATGGCGGAACTGTTAGCACATTGGAAAAGATATTTCACCGTATTTCGTCTGACTCTTTACATCAGTGGATCTCAACCGTGGACCCCCCCAGGGCCGCATATGGCCCTCAATGGTCCTCCTACGATAAAATATAATAAATTTTTCTTTAATTGACTTGTATTTTTCTTTCTTTTTTTTTTGTTTTGGTACATCCCCCTAAAAAAGATCCAGGTTTCGGATCTGGCCCCGGTAGTAAAATAGTTGAGAGCCACTGCTTTATAATCTGAGTTCAAATTAAGCCGAGGTCAATCTTGTCCTTCATTCCTCTTTGGTTGATAAAATAACGTACCAGGAAAGTACTGGGGTCCATGGTATCTACTAACCCCTATCCCCTCCAAATCCTGGCTTTACGCCTAAATGAAAAATCCATCTTTATTATTGAACGTAGAGAAATGGTAGGATCAGTCGAGCATCATACAAACTGCCTTGTTGAATTTTTCCTGGTCCTTTATGTTCTAAGTTCAATTCCCGCTGATGTCACCTGTGCTGGTCATTCTTTTAGGGGTCGATAAAATTATGCAGCAGTCCAGTAGTGGGAGTCCATTTTGACCCTTTAGCATTTAAACTCCCCTGGTCACACACCCTCTGTGTCTGTCCGACATTTGGAGGCTAGTTCTGTTTCCTGCTGCTATTGGCTACAGCAGGACAAAGCCAAGGCAGCCCACTACATACTGTGGACACGGTCCCTGATCCCAGTTGTCCTGGATCTCTTCCTTGCCGTTGGGGCCAGTTGTGGATAAGTCCACCTGTGTAGTAAGGGATTGTGTATCCCTCTCATCGCTGGAAACAAATCTTTGCACAGACTTCGATCCATCCAGCTTAAATATTCTACCGGATGTACATTCAAACTGGTAAAAATTGACCTTGGTGGGATTTGAACTCAGAATGTAAAGAGTCAGACAAAATACCACTAGGTATTATATCTATATATAAGTCAGAGTAGTTTTCAACCAAGGTCCCTTATGACCTTTAGGGGTCCATATAAAATTTTGTTAAAATCAATGTGCAATAAATTTGATTATACTTTTTTTTTTACAATACACAAAATATTTTAACAATTTTCTTATAAAATTCCTAATAATATATAATTAAAAAATTGAATAGGGAGTTTTAAGTATCGAATGGCTCGTGGGGTCCGTCAGAATAACTAAAATATGGTTGAAAATCACTGATATCTATATTTTGAATCAAAACAAGAGATTGAAAAATTTTTGGTATTACTTATTTACCATTACACATGTTTCATTTGCTAATAGGAGTTAATACAAACTTGTGCATTTAGGAGAAATGTGTACGATATCTCCTATAAGAAATTCTTCGGACAGAGAATCAAATAATACATTTACATTTAGATGGAAGTTTTTATATATAGTCAGTAATCAGGAGTCGCTTAAATAGTTGGAATGGGAGAATAAAGAGCAGATCTAGTTATATAGAAAAGAGAGAGAGAGATTGATGTAATAATATCACATCAATGTAAGGCGGTGAGCTGGCAGAAATGCTAGCATGCCGGGCGAAATGCTTAGCGGTATTTTATCTGTCTCTACATTCTGAGTTCAAATTCCACCGAGGTCGACTTTGCTTTTCATCTTTCGGGGTTGATAAATGAAGTACCAGTTACATACAAGGGTCGATCTAAACGATTTTGCCATGCCCCAGCATGGCCACAGTCTAATAATAGAAATCAGTGAAAGGAGCACTTTGTAAGGATAGCAGGGGATGACCAGGAGGAGGGTGGGATGGTGAGCAGGCAGGGGTGTGGCCAGCAGTTTCTGTTTTGTCCTTGGCTCTGGGTATTTTTGGAAGGTGAGGTAAGTTTAACCTTTGAACAGCCCAGTTTACCTGGCTGTAGATAGGTACCATGCAGATGGAACGACCCACGGCCCCAAGCAGTGGCACCTCTGTTGATAGGACGAGTGATTTGTTAGCTATTATTGCAGAGTAGTATTTTTCCCTGCTTGGGAAAAGCTATCTGTGAGAGGCTGTCATTCATCCAGGTGGAGATTTATCTCACCTCCATTTAATACTGGAAATACTAGACCTGGGTTCATGTAACCCTTGGGGATCTATATAAGACTTTGTTATTAAAATTTACATGCAATAAAATTGGTTACACTTCAACAATATACAGATTATATAAATAAGGATGTGTCACATTAGATAATGTAGTCCTAAATAATTCTAAAAAGACAGGCTGGTTAGTCATGGCTGGAATGCATTTGATTGTATGTTTGCTTGACCAGGGCTCACCTAGGACTAAACAACAACTACCAGTGTTTAATGGGACTGCTGGATCTGGACTGACCTAGGGCTAAACAACACAAACCCACATCTTCAGCACCAAACAGAAGAGTCCAAAAATTCCTCAGGTAAACAGGGGGGGGGTGTTACAATATTGGTGCTGTTGGTTCACAGGTGTGAGTCTGTACACCCTGTGCCACCTGTTTCTGCTTTATGGACTGATCTGTTAACAGTTAACTGTCTCGGCTTTGGACCCAGTGTATTACTGGTTGTAGGGTATGATCCAAGGACTTCCGTGTTGGTTGTCTGGTATTTTATCAATCTAAACATTTGTAGCTGTCATTAAACATTTGTAGCTGTCCTGCAGCTGTCTTACCATCTTGTCCTGTCCTCTGCTTACAGGAGACAAACCCTGGGGCTGTGTCCTGTCCCCTGCATACAGGAAACAGACCCAGACGCTGAGATGTTGCCTATTAGGTCATCGACTTGTCCTAAGGCCATTGTGCTGGTTGTTGTGGCATAAAGGCCTATAGCATATGCTTGCCTCAGTCTGCTAGGTTGACAACTTGCTCCACTCACACTGAACAGGTGGGTGGTCAAGCTAACAAAAGAGCCTTCGTGTGATTGCTTGATCTGCTAAAAACAATAGCCAAATGTTCCTCAAATCTCACCCTACTGTGTCCCTAAAAAAAGGACGGACACATTGGATAATGTATTCCCTAATATAGAAATTACTCAGGACGATCATGGCTAGAATGTCTCCTGATCATACGTCTGTTTGAACGTTGCTGTCCTAGGGTCAAACATCAACAAGAGATTGGCAGTAAGACAGATGATAGTGTGTTGTTGTTGTTGCTGTTGTTGTTGTTGTTTTTGAGTGACCTTAGAAAGATCAGTTTCACCACATTGTTAAACAAAAACTTTGAGAGCTTAATTAAACAGGGGCAGACCCAAGGAGAGGGCCTGAGGGGAATGTCCTCCACTCAAGAAAAGAAGTGCACCCTTCTAAATAATGTTATTACGCCCTTTTTCTCCTGGAATTGTATTCTCTTCTGACCTTGTGCCCTCCCCTTTGAAAAATTCCAGGGACCATTCCTTTTAAACATGAAATCCTGGTGAGAAATTTTAATTTAAATTACTTTGAAATAGGAAATTTGTATCATAGGACCCGGTTTAATATCAAAAGAGTTAAGACACAATAGTCTGTGGTTTGAGGAAGATTTGGTTGCTATTTCTAGCTGGTTGAACTGTTCTGTAGATGCTCCATCACATGCCTCAATCAATACACATACCTCTAGTTGGCTCAGTCCACCTGGCTGAATGATCCAGAAAGCTAACCAAGCACTTGTAGGCTCCACATGAAATTTATTGCACCACAAGAACACTTGCCCTTCCCTGCCCACTAAATCGAAAGATGACATTGTTGTTGTTGTTGCTCCTTCACTTTTGTGTCTGTGGTTAAGAAGCCTGCTCTCCACTCTTGTGGTTTTGGTTTCAATTCCACTGCACGGCATCTTAGGCAAACATTTTCCACTATAGCCCCAGGCCATCCAAAGCCTTTGTAAATAGATTTGGTGTTGGTACCACATGAAAAGTACTCATGATGGTGCCATGTAAAAAGTACTGCTTTTGGTGTTGCATAAAAAGCAGCCAGTCTTTAAAAGCCTGACTCTGTAAAGTGGTTGGCATTAGGAAGGGCATCCAGCTGTAGCAGCAATGCCAAAACTGACTATGGAACCTGGAGTGGCTCCCTGGCCTTTTCCAGCTTTTGTCAAACCATCCATGGAAAAATGGACGTTGAATTGATGATGGTGATAATGATGATGCTGGTGGTGTAGATGGTTGTGATGGTGGTTGGTGGTGGTGGTGTTGTTGTTGTTGGTGGTGGTGGTGGTGTGCTGATATATGTGCCTGGAGTACCCTTATCAGACGGGTAGCCATGATGGGTATACTGGGCTTCGTATATTTGTACCCTAGTGTCACTTTGATGGCATGCATTGCTCTCTCACTCAATAATAATAATAATAATAATAATAACAACACGCCATGACCACAGCATTGACTTGTTTGTTCCATCTATGCCGTTTATGCTGGTCCCTTGCTGGATAACGACAGTCTTTCCCTAGTCATAGAGACTCATGGGGTCAGTTACCCAGTTCCTGTGGCACATATATGTATATGGAGATAGTTCACAGATGAGATCCAGAGATTCTCTGTATAGGAGAGCCTTAGTAGGGATCAAAAGATACGACCTTGGACTCCAATATCTTTACAAGGGATCGATCATTCCACAAGGTGAAGAAAAGCTATAAAAGGGATCGAGTTGAGTGGGGACAGAAGCAAATATATTTGATGGGTCTAATTTGGTTATCTGCAAAATTGCTTCTATATGTATATATGTATGTATATCTATCTATCTATCTATGTCTGTCTATCTGCCTGTCTGTCTCTCTATCTATCTATCTATCTGTCTATCCATTTGTCTGTCTTTCTCTCTCTATCTGCCTATCCATCTATCTCCCTCTCTCTCTCTCTCTCTCTATCTATCTATCTATCTGTCTGTCTGTCTATTTATCGATCTATCTATCTATCTGTCTGTCTGTCTATCTATTTATCTCTCTCTCTCTCTCTCTCTCTCCTTCTCTCTCTCTCTCTCTCTCTCTCTCTCTCTCTCTCTCTCTCTCTCTCTCTCTCTCTCTCTCTCTCTATATATATATATATATATATATTCTTTATAAAGATTATTGCTTAGACCCTGTCAAAACTTCTACAGATATATGGTAGATTTAAGAGGGCCTCCACTAATCGTTGACATTGGACTCTATGTCAGTGGCTGAACTAAACACCAAGGCATGATATGAAAAGTTTTACCCTCTCAGTCTTACAGTTAAGATCTGTTACAAAGATAAATAAATAAATGTATATGTGTGCTTGTGTGTGTGCATGTGCGTGTGTGTGTGTCTTTGAGTGTGTGTGTGATTGTATGTGTGTGGATGTGTGTTAACTATAAGACTATATATATATTCAACCAATCCTGTTTGACTTCCCCCCTGCCCCCGCCAAATGATCAATCCAATCCAATGTAACCCCGCCTCCCATCAACTCAACTGACCAATCCAATCCAATGTAACCCCACCTCCAATTGATTGACCAATCACTCTGTTACAATTTCTAATAAATCTATGAAGCAGTCCATTCTGCTGACCAATGAGGAATAAAAACAACAATTTATTCAATTTTCATTCACGATTTCATTCTTATTGCTGTATTTATTGTTGTTGTTGTTTTTGTTGTTGTTGAGAACCATTTTAACTGTTTTTACTCAGGCCATCCCCTCCCCCACCGCCACATACACACCAAGATGCCAGCAGAGGCATTTGAACCTTTGATCAAACTACAGCTAGATCAGTTCACTAACAACTGGGCCATTTCAACTCTGTCACTGGTTTCACTCATTGGATGGTGCCATGCTGGAGCAATGTCGATAAGAGTTGTTTTGTCGAATGACATTGACCGCAGGACATACTCTCGTCTAAATTATATTTTATCAATCTTTATTCCAGTAAATGACTGACTTAGCTTTTGGTATAAAGGGACACAACTCAGTGTACTTTTTTTTTTTACATTGCCTAAACACATACACACATCCATACAAGCATACGCACGCACACACATCCATACAAGCACACACACATACATACATACACACTCATATCTACATAACATCATCATCATCATCACCATTATTGCTTTCATGTCCCTTTTCCATGCTTGCACGGATCAGACGGAATTCTCTGAGGCAAATATTCTAAGGCCAGATGCCCTCCCTGTTGCCAAAACTCCATCTATTCCCAAGTAAGGTTATATTTCTCCATACCTGGACATGTTTTCATTGTTGACTTGGAGAAAGCCTTTGACAGGGTCCTCCAATCCCTTGTCTGGTGGCATGTAAAGGCATCCATTACACTCTTGGAATGGTTGGCATTAGGAAGGGCATCCAGCCTTAGAAACCCTGCCAAATCAGACTGGAGCACGGTGCAGCCTTCCAGCCTGCCAGCCCTGGTCAAGCCGTCCAACCCATGCCAGCATGGACAACAGACGTTAAATAATCATGATGATGATGCGATATATATATATATATATATATTAATAGATAGATAGATAGATAGATAGATAGATAGATAGATTCTGTATTACACTGCAAAACTGGGGTAATCTAAACCCACTATACTACATGACAAAACTGGGGTAACCTCAGTTCACAAAACTGGGGTAACAACTTCCTTAGCCCACAAAACTGGAGTGATTCTGCTTTCTGTATTTCACCATAAAACTGGGGCAACTGTAACCCACTGTACTACACCACAAAACTGGGGTAACATCTTCCTTAGCCCACAAAACTTGAGTGATTCTCTATTCTGTAGTAGACCACAAAACTGGGGTATCCTCAGTTCACAAAACTGGGGGGTAACATCTTCCTTAGCCCAAAGAACTGGAGTGATTCTGCTTTCTGTATTACACCACAAAACTGGGATAACCTTAACCCACTGAACTACATCACAAAGCTGAAGTATCCTCAATTCACAAAACTGGGGCAATTTCTTCCTTAGCCAACAGAACTGGAGTGATTCTGCCTTCTGTATTACATCACAAAACTGGGGTAACCTTAGCCCACTGTACTACACCTCAAAACTGGGGTAACCTCAGTCAAGTGTAATACAGCACAATTAACCCTGGTGCCAAACTCAAACAAAATCATTAAATATTTATTTATTATTGATTATATTTTTATATTTTTATTATCTTCCTTAAATCAATAATCACAAAAATGTTGTTGTTGTTGTTTGTGTTGTTAATAACATTATTATTCGTATCATCATTGTCATTATTGTTGTTGTTGTTGTTGTTTTTGTAAGATTTTTCAGATTAAATTTTATATTTTTAGAATTTGTTATATTTTTTTGCTATTTGTTCATTGTGAGTTTCTTTATGTATTCATTTATGTTTTGTTATTTATTTGTTGTTATTTGTTTGTTGTTATTGGTTTATTTGTTTATTATTATTTTCTTATTTCTGTTATGAAATCAATATTCAGAAAATTGTTGTTGTCAGGGTTGGAAGGAGTCACAGTGATGGAGCGTGAGGTTTGGTTCCTGTTTATCTCCAAGTCAATTCAAATCCAGCAGACATATGATTGAAAGCATTCCAAACATGACCATCCCATCTATTATTCAGCTATAGTCTATATAGTCTACAGTCTATATACAATAGCTCTTTAGCATTTAAACCGGCCACACCCAACCTAAATATTCTACATGTTTGATGCTAAAACCAGCCAGATTCAACCTATCACACCTGCCCTACAATGTCATTGTAGAAATAAACAATCACCTCGTTGAAACCTCAAATCTATGAGATAATGCGTGATTAATTGAAAACACCATCATCATCATTATTTAACATCTGTTTTCCATGCTCCTATGGGTTGCAGAGTTTGACAGAAGCTGACAAGGCCAGAAGCCACACCTGGTTCCATAATCAGTTTTGGCTGGTTTCCATGGTTGGATGCCCTTCCTAATGCCAACCGTTTTACAAAGTGTTCTGAGTGCTTTTAACATGGCACCAGTCATGACCACCTTGTACCATCAGCATACAGCAATGTTTCCCATGGTCAAATACAATTCCATCCCAGACCTAAGGTATTCCGTTCTCTCTTTATCCTTCATGATCTGACTGAAACTGCTATTAACACCAATCAGTAGTGTCTCTGTTGGGGATTCATCACAGTAAATGCATGACCCGTGGTTTCATTGTGAGCCAGCACGTTATTGGTGAACTGACAGACTTGACAAATACACTGTCTATAGTAGGAGACACTTGCAAAATGGCGCCAGATGATAGGACGGAACCTGAGATCACTTGGTTGGGAAGCATATTTCTCAAACACATAATATATTTGTGTATACACACATACACACAGATTATATATTTTATATATTAGTTAGATGTAAACATATATGTGTAGCAACCGTTACATAAGCTGGCCAGCAACCAATTAGCTGTAACGAAGGGCAATTAGATAAGCTGGTGACAGTGGCAATGGGAGGAGGTTTCACACCTGAGAAATCACCTGACACATGCATCTCGTTAACATAATTAACAACATTTTTGAAAATATTTAAAATATTTCAATGAAATAAAAACAGAGAATAAAGATAAGATATTAATTCTTTAATATTTGTATTATCAAACAGAACTGGTTATATATATATTTATAGATTTATGTACATATAATTAGTTATAGTTAATCTGTGAGAATATATATATATGTATTTATATATATACACACACACACACATATTATATTATGTTATATTATATTTATTATATTATAATATATATACACATGCACATATTTACATAGACAATTTGATGTGTGTATGCATGACAGGGTGTAAAAAAAACTGCCTGAAAAACGAGTCGAGTCAAAAATGGTGAATACCTGTAATAGACAGGGTCTGTGTGAGGACAGTAGCTTTTTTTTTTTATTGAGGTGGAGACCCTTTAAAAAGGGTCACTCATTTCTTTAACCATATTTCCATTGAAATATATTTCCTGCATGTCAAGTAATTCTTGAAAAAAATAATGAAGAGTTTAGTTAAAAAACTTGCTGTTTGAAACATCAAGTAATGTAGAGATATTTTTGTGAGAGGTTTTAATTTAAATCCTTTTAAAATAGGAAGTTTGTATGAAAACCATGAGACTGGTTGGTATGAAAGGAGTTAATGTCTTGTCAAGGATGATGACGATGATGATGATGACTTAACTTTTAAAGTCTACCGTCATCACAACCACCACCACAACCACTACCACCATCATCAACAGCTTTAATTCCTTATTCATTTTGGATACTTTAACATTTGAGATTTTTAAAAAGAAGTTCATGTGACAGGAAGTAGTTTAAAATATTTATTTAGTCATTTTTTTTCTTTTGTTCCTCCATAATTAACACGAGGAAGAGGTTGATTTAATTTTTTTGGTGCATGTCTTCTATTTGTTTAATTGTTCTTGTTTTGCCTTTCCAACCACTGACTCTCATTTACTGCCGACCCCTGAGATTAGAGTTACACTGCAGACCATGCAACAAAGCCCACTTGTTGAAAAGCATAAAACTCTGAACCACAAACTCGAAGGAGGGCAGCAGGGGCCTTGGTGGAGTTTTCACGAGGACCATGCCTTGCACCAGCATTTACAAAACCATCAGAGATTCATTAGAATTCACAGATGCACTCTGCTTTGTACTCCATTGTATTGCACCATACTCTTCCATCCTGGACTTCGTATATTTGTACCCCACAGTGATTTTGATGCCATGTGCTGTTCTCTCACTCAATAATAATAATAATGATGATGATGATATTATTTCTGACATAAGAACACAACAGGACCTGAAATTTGAGGGGAGGGGACTCCTAGTTGACTAAATTCATTGCAGTTCTTGACTCATTCTTTATTTTATTCGGCCTTAGAAGATGAATGAGGGGGGAAGAAACAAAAAGAGAAAAAAAATCCATGACAGAATTTCAACACCACAAGGTATCTATCTCAGTCTGATTCTCTGTTGTTTCTGCCTCCTACTTCTCCTCCACTAACAACAACAACAACAGTAACCACAACAATGTCATTAGCCACACCCAATGATGTGTTTTAAGTTTCACATTATTGTAGTTGTTGCTGTTGTCGTGCCCACCCCCACCGCCAACCCCTTCCCTTTTTCTCATCCTCAGCAACATTTTTTGATGCCAAAAAAATATACTTGACAGAAAAATAAATAAAATTTTCTTACAAAGAAAAAAAAGAAATGATAAAATATAAATAAAAAATGTTTTCTATAAACAAAAAAAAGATTAATTTTTCTTGAAAACAAAGTAAATAAATAAAATTTTCTTCAAAAAAAAAAATGTCTGCCTTCGATATATCATTAGAAATATGAACTGAAGCAATATTGATGGTGATGATGATGATGATGCTACTGCTGTTGATGATGATGATGATGATGATGATGATGGTGACTGTGGCAAATTAGAATGGTTTGAAAATTTCAACTGAAACTATGACACAGAAATAAATTGGAAGAGTTTTTCTCCTTAATACGATGAAGATGTTTACACTTTTGCCATATTTGGGTGGTGGGATGAAGGGGCAGGAATGGTTTATTGCAGGGAAACTGGAGGAAAAAAATGTGTGTGTGTGTGAGTGGAGAGGTGAGGTGGAGGTGAAGAATAAGGAGACCCAGGGAGGTTAAACATTAAATTTCTACTTTATGATTCTTTTTCTTCCCCCTCCACCACTTTTTGTCTTGGGAATGAAGAATGAGAAAAGAATTTCCCTTTGTATATTTAAACTCCTAAGACTGGACCAACATTTCTTGAAGAATTCATTTGGTTTAAACACACACACACACGTGTGTCTGTGTGTGTCTATAACACCTATGTATATATATATATATATATATATATATATATATATATATATATATATATATACATATACATATATATATAAACACACACATTCAAATATGCAGTGTTATTTAATATTCCTGTGTGTTTTCTCTCTTTTCCTTTTTCAGTTTTTTTCTTTGTTATTTTCTTTCTTTCTTTCTTTCTTCAAGAAAACTAGACAAGGTAGATGTGGAAAAGTGGAAACAAAGAATCAATAGTTAGCAGTCTTATGATTCTGATAGCTACTGTCCAACTAAACAATAAGACAGAAAGAAAGAGAGCAGAGATTGTGGATAGATGTGAATGTAAATGTGTTTGTCTGTGTGAATAGAGAGAGAAGGACATAGAGAGAGAGAGTGTGGGAGAGAGAGAGAGACATTGAAGTTTCAAGGGAGGAAAACAAAGAGTTCATATAAAGGGAGGTAATAATACACAAGTTAAAAAAAAACCAACAAAAGGCTGTGTACATAAAAAAAATCTTCATAGAAATAATAAAAAAAAAAACAAGAAATAAATAAAATGTCTCTTCTTCTTCTTCTTGTTGCCTTCTTTGTTAACAAAAAGAAGAAAATATAAAAATTCAATCAATTTATTTATCAGGTTTTTGATTGAGCAAGAATTATTTCTAAGTTTATAATTCTCCCCTCGTTCTTTTCACACGTCTCTCCATGACAATTGAGTTAGTAACAAAATGTTCTTCTCATACATGTGTGTGTGTGTAAGCCATTGTTTCCATATTATTATTATTATTATCATTAATTATTATTTTCATCATCATCATTGTTTCAGTTTCTTTAACATGCCATACTGGATTGTGACAAAACTTGAGTAATAGCTATCTACCCACTGTGTGTGAGTATATATATATATATATATATATTTATATATATATATATACATACATACACACACATATATACATTTATATATATACATATATATATATATGCATATCTATATTTACATTTATTTTATCAATATAATATATTCTTTTATTTCTATTATCATTATTACTATTATTATTGTTGTTGTTGTAGTTGAAGAAGTAATCCAAATAAATTGTCAGAAATTTCTCTTTGGCAAAACTTTTTGCTTTTTTTAAAATTTTTTTTTTTTTACATAATTATCCAAGATAAAATATATATGACATTATATCAAGATCTGTGTAAGTATGTGTATATGAGTGAATGTGCCTAGCCTACTGTTTCAGTGCTGTGTTGAGGGTTTGCTACTTGAGTAGAGACAAATGGAACAGACAAAAGTCCCCACATTCGCAGGCACAGGCAGACAAAAACAACAAACATTCCATGCAGGACACTGAGTTGATTTATCTGCACTATCTTGGTAAAGCACCACCTGGGATGCAGGAATATCGTGTCTCACCTGCCTCTGAGATGTACATTCCAACCTTATTGTCCCTTTGGTGCCTTACCAAATGGTCCTTGCGAGAGAAAGCGAACCCGCATAAATTACATTTAAAGGGTCTTTCTCCGGTGTGAGTCCTTTTATGAACAGTCAGGTGGTATTTCTGTACAAACCCTTTTCCACATATTTCACAGATGAAAGGTTTATCTTGGTTATGGCTTCGAACATGCCTCTCAAACATCTCACAGTTTGTAAACACTTTCTCGCAAATAACACACGTGAAAGTCTGCAGAGAGGGGCTATGGTTCTGGTTGTTTTTCTCATTGTAAGCCTTCATGCATTCTTCACAATCAAAATTTAAATTTTCTCCGTCTTGGAAGTCTGCATCCAGTGGACAAATGTTCTGACACATGGAACTGTCTTCATTTGGACACACAGACATTGGTGGAGTGTTCTGACTAAAATATTCACGATGTGTTTTCATGTGCCGAGTTAAATTACCGTTTGTCGAGAAATAGTTCTGACATATTGTACATCGGAATGAATTGTTATTTCTTTGTAATGGAGAATTGTTCAGATTTTGCTGGCTAATAAATTCCTCATGGATTTTCATGTGTCTCGTCAGATTGCCGTTTGTAGAGAAAACTGAACAACAAGTGTTGCAGCGATGGGATTCTTCAGTTTCGTATGGAACAACTGGGTTGCCGACATTTTGAAGATAGGTGTCTTCATGACTACGAAAATGCCTGGTCAAATCACCGTTTCTTGAGAAAGTGCGTGTACAAATGTTGCATTTAAATGGTTTCTCCTCTTGATAAAAAGCTAAATTTTCGTGTTCCTGCAGAACGGTTTCACCATGCGTCCTCATATGTCTTGTTAGATCTCCTGGTCGTGAGAACAATCGTTTGCATATTGGACAAATGATGGGTTGGTCTTCGAGATACGATCTCAAGCCATTCTGAGGTTCGTCTTTGAGACAAGGTCGTGGAATACTGCAATGTTGTTCATCCATACAACCCTTAGGGCTGCCATGGCTTTGACTATCAAAACACGGCTTCATTGTGAGTGGAGCGTGAGATGCTTCCATATGCATCTTCATATGTTCTGTCATATCTATAAACGTGGAGAACACACGTCGGCAGAGGCGGCAAGAGAATGCCATAGGGGGTTCTTCTGTACAACCACCGTTACAGCCGTATACATTGTGGGGCATGCAGGATTCAGTATGGCTCTTCATATGCCTAGTAAGGTCATTGTTTTGGGAAAATGCAAGTCCGCAGATGTTACATTTAAAGGGGTCATTATTATTACAATTGTTATTGATTTGGCTGCAGTTTTGGAGCAACGGTTCCTCATGGGTTTTGAAATGTCTGGTGAGATCCCCATTGCGGGTAAATTCAATGCCACACACATTGCAGAAAAACATGCCTTCTTTTTGATAGCAATGGTTGGGGCTGTTCTGGATGACCACTTCTTCGTGGATCTTCATATGTCTGGTGAGGTTACCGTTGGTTGAAAATGTAGACTGGCAGATATTGCATTTGAATACCTCTCCATTCTGGCAGTTGGCAACTTGAGATGGCTGATATGACGGCTCTTCGTGAACTCGAAAATGGCGCGTCAGATCACCGTTCCTTGAAAACACACGTTCACAGATGTTACACTTAAATGGTTTCTCATCTTGACACAGTAGATGAGGGTTCAAGTATTGTGGCTGTTGTTGCCTCGTGTCCTCTTCATGGAACCTCATATGTCGCATTAAGTCACCATTCCTAGAGAAAGTACGTTCACAGTAATTGCATTTGTAAGGTCGGTCTGAATCACAGACCACTGGTTGGGGCTGAGGTAAGGGTTGGGCCAGAGGCTGTGGCAGGGGCTGTGGTAGGGGCTGTGGTAGGGGCTGTGGTAGGGGCTGTTGTAGGGGCTGTGGTTGGGGCGGGGGCGGCGGAGTATACTCTTCCTGCGGAGAAATCTCAGTTTCATGATTCTTTTCGTGATCAATCAAGTTTATTTTCTGAGAGAATCTCAGCCCACAAACGTTACACTGGAACAATGGTTTCAGCAGTTTATTGGGCCTCTTGTGTGTTCTCTTGTGTTGTTTCAGATGGTTGCGGCGAGTGAAAGTCTTGCTGCAGATTTTGCAGTCGAATGACTTCATTTGCCGATGGGTTAGTTTATGTTTCTCAAGATCAAGGAAACCAGCAAATTCCTCGTTGCAAATCTGGCACCGATGAGAATTTTCCATTGTCTGAACACGAATGACAGCCGTGCCTTCCTCTCCTTCCTGTTCCAGTCGCTTGCAGTATTCCTCTTCTTCTTTGATCCGTTTCAGTCTTTGCTCCTCTTCTTCCTTGCTCTTCTCTTCAAGTCGGGCAGCGTCTTCTTCTTCGTCACCTACCTCCATACCCTCGCTGTCTTCGCTAACAACATTATTATTATCATCATTGAAATTATTATAATTAGTATTATTATTAATATCGTCATTACTACTATTTTCAGCATAATCATTAATGAGTTTCTTTTCGTTATTATCGCCAACGAAATCTGAGTTCATTTCACATGCTTCTTCTTGGCACGAAGAAGACATCTGCTCAACCAATTTCTCATTTTCTTCTTTCATCTGTTGTTCTTGTTGATGCTCCTGTTGTTGTTGTTGTTCATCTGTAGCTTCTTGTTTCATGTTGTTATCTCCTGCTTCTCCATTTTCTTCATTCGGGCCATTATTATTATCCACACTTTTTTTCCGTTCAACATTTGCGGCCCGAGATTTCTTTCGTCTTTTCAAATTGCTGCTTCGAGACATTTTTGCAAGGTTTTTTTTTAATTTTTCAATCGGCAAACATGAAGTTTCAAAAAAGAATTTTATATACAGATATTTATATATCTGAGTAACAAAGCAATATTTCAATCTATACAAATATCTATATCAATATATATATATATATATAAATATTTCACTCTACATCTGTTAACTCTGAGCAGACAGTGAAATGTTGTCAGAGGTGGTCAGAGAATATCTTGTAAAGTCTTAAAAACTGCAGCCGTTATTAGATATCAATGCTGGAGAATATTATAAAATATGTTATATATATATATACACATATATATATATATGTGTGTGCATTGATTCTGGGCCAGCTAAGAAAGTTTAATTGGAGTTAGAAATGAAGTAAGGAGAGATTGGTCAACCAAATATGTTTCTAAGATGTGTTTGTATGTCGTCTCTTCTTGTTTGATGGTGGAAAACATTTGAGAGTTAAATATCATCGAATCAGAGAAGATTGTTGGTTCAGATAGCAGCAGACAATTGTGGTTTTTTTACTTCTTCGGGATTACTGCCACAAAACAGCTTTCAAAGGTGCTTTCTCGTGTCAAACAAAGAAGAAATTCTGAAAAATATGAAAGACAAAATGAAAATTAAAAAAGAGATTAATAAAACTGACAGCAGAAAATAGATAATTTTAAGAAAATAATAAATTTTTCAGAAGAAATAAAAGAAAATAATGTGTATCTTATAACATAGACCATATCTATGTGATCTCTATAATTAAAATGCTTGCATAGTTGTTGTTCAGCTGCCGGTAAGCCTCTGATTAAACAAACCAATATTCAAAGGCATTCCAACCATGACCATCAGTCTGATTTTCAGAAACAGTGTACTCTGAATTGCATTTTCCCCACTTTGTGTAAGGTATTGCTTGCGAGAGATGTGGCTACTATATCTAGCAATTTGAGTGACCACTCTGAGCCTCTCTCTCTCTCAGGTAAGATGTCAGTATGTGGAGGGGTGGTGAGGTCAGTTGAGGTGCAGGTGGGGTGGGGAGAAATCAGCAGAGATGTCCAGGATGTGGTCAACACATCTTAGGTGTGTGTATGTATATATATATATATATATAAAAGGTCAGCCATACAGTTGACCTCTGTCACCCAAGCATGCAGGGGTTCAGCAAGGAATGTTTCTATTTCCTTTCTTTTTTTCTTTACAATAGTAGTAGTGGTGGTGGTGGTGTTTGTAATTAAGGTGTGGTTAGTTTCTGGGTCAGGTGAAACTCTTCCTTTTCTCCATTCCTCTGATCCAACTAGGTGTATATACACATGTATATATATTACTTATATGTATATATATATAATGTGTGTGTGTGTGTGTGCACGCGTATACATGTATGTATATAACATATGTGATGTATGTGCAGTATATGTTACACATACATGCACACAAATATACACATGCATGTGTCTACTTCAAAAAGGTATGACAACGACATCGACTACGACGACGACGATGATGATGATGATGATGATAGTGGTTATGGTAAGTAGTTTTAATAATATTCATAGGAAATATAAAAAGACATCAGATGACGATGGTAATAATGCCGGTGATGATGATGATGATGTGCGAAGAATAAAGAAAACAATGGTAGGAGTGGAAGAGGCCTCGATGGCATTGGCGGTGGTGGTGGTGTTTTATAGTGGTCATAGCGGAATGGCGGCGGTGGCGGAATACATCGGCAGCAGGGGTGGAGGCGGTAGTACCAGTGATAAGGCGATAGTAATGATGATGGTGGCGGCGGTGGAGCTTACACACTCCCCCCAACTTCCTCTTCAACACCACCGCCACCATCTAACTTTACGCTACTTTATCACACACGCCAGCGCGCGCACACGCACACATATATATTCATACACACACAACCTACTTTTTCGAATCACTCCCACTACTACCATCTTTCTCCCTCATCTCACTGTTGAGGGAGATAAAAACAATGGGAGAGGGAAAGAAGAGAAGGAATAAGCAGAGAAGAGAGGGAGGGAGTAAAAGAGAGAAAAAGACTCTGCGTGTGTGTGTGTGTGTGTGTATGTTGTGTGTGTGTGTGTGTGTGTATGTTGTGTGTGTGTGTGTGCGTGCGTGTGTATGTGTGCGCCCAAAACCCAGACTGCTAAGAATTCAATGACCTCCATCTCCTCCCCTTCTTCCTGCTACGCACTCCCTGTCTGTACGATCATATCTTTCTAATCCTCCTCTTTCTCTCCCTCACTGTAATTACATGCACCCACACACATAGAAGCATACAAACACTTACATATACATATCTATCTATCTATCTATATATATATATATATATATATATATACATATATTCCCTCTCTCTCCTCCCATTTTCTATCACTCTCTCTTCTTACCTCTTCTCTCTCTGCTTTCAAACCAAGTTTCCCTTCGTCCCCCCCCCGCCATCCGTCCATTTCTCTTGTCCTATTTATATATATAAACCTCTCTTTTTCTGCTTTCATTTATTTCATCATCGCCTTCTCTTCTCCTATCTACATCTATCTAAGTCTTATTCTACCATTTATCATCGTATATTTTCTATTTTCTTTCTCGATCAAAAACTCAAAGAGCAGACGATACCATCATTTTCCCCCTCCAGTCCTCCCATCTATCTATCTCTTCCACAATCTTTTCCTACTCCCTCTGTTTTTGAAGCCATTTAATAATACTCCCTCCTCCTTTCACTATTCTTTTACTCGTTTTCTGTCACTCTCTCTCTCTCTCTCCTCCATTCACGCTCTTTCTTCTCCCCCCTTGTCAGTCTCTCTCGTTTTATTTCCTTTCGTCTTGCTTTCTTTCTATTATTCTGCAAGTTTTTCCTATTCCCCTCTGTTAGTCTTACACGAGAAAGAGAGAGAGAAGAGACAGAAGAGATAGTGAGAGTGAGAGAAGAGACAGTCAGAAAGAGAAAGAGACACATAGAGAAGGAGAGAGAGAGAGAGAGAAACTCTAGCTTTCCCTTTCATGTTTTCTCCTTCTATTCCACATTCTCTCTCTTCCCACTCTCTCAATTCACTCTCCCTCTTATTGGCTACCACACCACACACACACACGTATACACACACACACACACATCCTCTTCCTTCCCCCCTTTCTCTCTCTATGCGCCAGAGTCATTCGGTTTATTTTCTCTTTTCTATTTTGTTATCTCTTCCATCTTTCTCTCCTTCTCTTCCCCCTCTCTCTAACACTATTACTATCTTATCAACCTCTATCTTCTCCCTCTTTCCCTCAAATACATAGCCTCTCTCTCTCCCCCCTTACTCTCTCTCTTCGATCTCTCAACTGTTTTTTCACCCCTATTTTCCATTAATTTTCCTATTTCTCTATATTTTTTAAAATCTCCTCTATTTTTCTTTTTTTTTCTTTTGCTACATCTCTCTCTTTTTATATTTTAGTTATTTTATATGCTTCTAGCTTCTTATATTATTGTTTTTTTAATATTTTTTGTTGCTTTCATTATCTCTAACTCCCCGTCTCTCCCCACCCGTAACTTTCTCCCCTCCTTTGTTCTATCGTTATCTGTCTGTCTCTTTCTACGTCTCTCTTTTCTCATCCTATCTCTATATAACTGTGCACTATCCCCCTCCTCTCCACACGTGTATCTGAGCTTTTAAATATTAAACACATACACAAAATGCACACGCACATACACACATATATATATATATATATGGTGAAAGAAAGAGAGTGGAAGAACAGGTCGGGGGACGTGAAATGTGTTCCTGTGTGTTCATGACGTCAACAGAGAAGAAATTGGAGAAAGAGTAAGAGAATACATAGGGAGAAAAAGAAAGAGGGAGAGAGAAGAGCGTTAAAAGAGGGAGAAAAGGGGAAAGAAAGACGTACGTTGATGTCACAAGAGACAAAACTCATAATTGGAAAACACCAAGTTGGGTCCAAAATTTCTTTTAAAAAAACCCTCTAGCCAGACTGTGTTTGTAAATGTGTAAATATGTATGTATAGTCAGGTATGTGTGTTAACATAAGTCTTTCTTAGTTCTATGAGTTTGTATAACAGTAAAGTCAGACTGCCAGAGAAGATATTAAAACGTCTCTGTTTATCGGATTTAAGACTCATCTTATCTATGTGATATATACCTTTTCTCTCTCTCTGTCTCATATGTATATATAAATAATAATTAATAGGATCTACAAAATCATGGAAATGGGCAAAGAGCATCATTTTGCTGTGGCTCAAATGTTGATCTTCAATTATCAACCTTTGAGTCAGAGCAAGATGCTGCTGCAATGTTTTGAGACGTCTTAGGCTGCTGCAGGAGAGTCTACAGAGACAGCAATCGCAGAAGCATTTTGGATGGACGTTTGGTCTGCAAAAAGCAGCGGTCAAATTTCCATTAAATCAGACCCACAACATCTGATCTTAATTGATTGGAAGTGTTATCTTGTACATTGTTTTGCTTTGGTATAAAAGATGGGCTACAGTAAATATTCTGCTCAATACCACAGATTTGCTTGTCAGTTGTTTGACCATAATCAGTTGAGCATGTCCCTTAGTGGCTGACGATATGTGCATCTCTGATCACGAGCAGAAGTAGTGGGGGAGCATCATAGCCATGTGTTGAGAGGAATTCTTTGGGGTTTGAATAATTCACTTTTGGAAACATGGGTGTTTTGCTCAACATCTTTAAACAAACCTTATTCAAAGACCTTTTGAACGGGATGGGCTACCCGACCTGAAAAAAATTCTAACTGGGCCCCACCTGCGAGGTCATGCGCTGTTTATCTTGATATGAGATCACCATGTTGCGTACATATGGTTGTGATGCATGTGCCTGGTGTACCCTTATCAGACGGGTAGTCATGATGGGTATAATGGGCTTCGTATATTTGGACCCCAGTGTCACTTTGATGGCATGCACTGCTCTCTCACTCAATAATAATAATAATAATAATAATAATAATAATAAAAATAATAAATAATAATAATAACAACTGAGAATGTTTTGCCTTTCCCTTTCTCTCTTTTTATTTATACTTAAACTTTCTCCTCAAACCATCTCATTCCTCCAACCACAAAGATATTCACCTATCTTCTAGAGAAGGCAGGGGTAAACCTTTCTTGAGATGCAGGCCACATAAGACATGGTACATCATCAGGTGGGTCATACTAATTAAAAAAACCAAGCTAATTTTTCATTAGATTTGCCATTCAGAAAGTCTCTCAGGTCACAATTTGTCCATGGCTGTTGTCCTCACAAGTTTTCTTTTCTTCATTCTGCATTGGCTAGTAGCACGTACATCCACCCCTCAATTTCTCCAGGAAGCTGATTTTCTCAGGTTTTCTGGTCAAACAAACTTCTTTAATTTTCTCAAACAACACTCTATTACGTATTATAACCATTTTCAAACTGTTTCAGATTCTTTTCTCCCTTTCTTTGGCTTGTAATGAAACTTTGAAATTTAGTGGAAAGAAAGAGACAAGAGAGACTGTTGTGATGGTCATCCATGCCTTGTAATTGGACAATTCCAACTTAAAAGAAAGGACATATGTGTGCTTGTCTGGTAGATGACATCCTTCAGAAAAAACAGCACTTCTCTCTATAGTAATCATGTGATTTCACTGTCACTCTACAGATTCAAAATGTCCACTTTTCTGAAATACTCTTTCTTGTACCGTGTCCCTTTAAGAGAACACACAGAACTCAGACAAGCAGCCATGTTTAGAAGCTGCTGTCTACTTTTAACTCTCTCCGTCTTTCTTGCTCTTGTCTTTCTTTATAACTTCTCCTCCTACTCTACCCCTATACTCTCCTACCACATGTAACTTCCTTATTAATTCTTGTTCTTTTCTTTCTTCCCTTACAATTACTTCATGTCCTCCTCCTTACCCTTCACACATCGCTCTCACTCTCTTCTTACACCACCACCATCGTCACACCAACACCCATTCAAACCCTTCTACATTTATTAGTTCCTTCTTCCTTTTCTTTTTTTTTTCGTTCTATCAGTCATCTCTTCCCACAACCCTTTATTCACTCTCTCTAACACACATACGTATGTGCAGACACATACTCTATAGGGAATGTGAGACAGGGACAGATAGAGTGAAAGAGAAGGAAAGAGAGACAAGAAGAAAGGAGGTATAAGCATGTGAAGTATGTCATATATACATACATACATACATACATATATATATATATATATATATATATATATATATATATATATATATATATATATATATATATACACACACATACACACTCACACATACATGCACAGGACTCAGTTCACCAAGCGTCTCCCCCTTCCTTTCACTTCTTATTCTCCCTCTCTTCCTCCTCCTCCTACCCTCATATTCACTATGCCACCTCTTCCCCCACACTCTTTATCTCACAACAAAATCTATCTTCCATGTTTTTTTTTCCCCTTTTTTCTGTTTCTCATTCACCTCTTCTTCTTTCTTTATTTCCCAACCTCTACTTTTGCCACCACCTCCCACCCCCCGCCATCGCCTTCCTACATCTATGTCTCACTTATTCTCCAGTTTGTTATTCTTTTTTCCCTTTACTTTTTCTCTCAGTACATCTCTTCCCCTCCTTCTCTCTCTCCCTCTCTTTCACTTAATCTTATTAACTCTATCTCTTCCTCCTACTTTCCCTCTCTACTTCTTTCAGTTTCCTCATCACTTCTCTCTCTACTCTTTGTATACATCTCATTTCTCTTTAGCTCACTGCATCTCCTCATGTGTGTGTGCGTGTATGTGTATATATGTATAGATATATATATATATATATATATATATACATATACATACACACACACATGTGTGAGTTGGTTTTTTTTTTGTTTCACACTCCCCCCCTTTATCTCCTACGAAATCTAGTTACTCTCCTTCTCTCCTCTCACTCTTCCTCTAGGACAAAATATTTTTCTCACTTCTATATATTATTCTGGTGGTGCGAAGGAGGGGACGGGGAGGGAGGACAACCACACACAAATATATACACATATTCACACAGACAACAATTTTTCAATTTATATACATATATATGTATGTATGTATGTATCTGTGTGTGTATATATATATATATATGATATATACATTCTCTTACTCTTACTTGTTTCAGTCATTTGACTGCAGCCATGAATAATATCATTGCCTAAGAAATGTCCCTTCCAACGCATGCCAGCTTCCAAATGCAGATGTAAAAACGGACGAGTGATAATCGTGTATGTATGTGTTTGTGTTATAAACCTGTAAGGGAGATAACTCCCTGTGTAGACTTCAAATAAGTGTACTCGGTCATTTAATATAAAGACGTGGAGGAAATAAGTTACAAAACTAAAAACAATTTACTAAATCCCTTTCGATAATGTACATCACCTTGACCACAGGTTCTCAAAGTGGGCTCTACCCCCTCCTCCTGGTGGGCGTTGAGATATATTCATGGCCAGATGCCCTTCTCTTTTGAGTTGCATCTCACATTTATCACCCAGAGACATGAGATATTCTAAAAATGCATATATGTGGCTAAGCACAGGCAAAGAAACTGGTTTCCCAACCGTGTGGTCTTGGGTTCAGCCTCACCACACAGCACCTTGGGCAAGTGTCTTTTGTATTATAAGCTCTGGGCCAATCAAACCCTTGTGATAGAAACTGAAAGAAGCATGTTGTGTGCCATGTTTGCATACGTATATATATGTATGTATGTGCATGTGTTTTTGTGATTGTGTGTGCCCCGCCCACCATTCTTTAACAACAGGTGTTGGTTTGTTTACATCCTTGTGACTTAGTGGTTCAGGAAAAGAGACCAATAGAATAAGTATCAGGCGTAAAAAAATAAGAACTGGGTCAATTTGTCTGAATGAACCCTTTTAGGTGATTGACCCACCATGGCTGAAATCCAATGACTCCAGCAAGTAAATGATAAAAATAAATATTTGTACGTGTGTGTATGCATTTGTTTGGTTAAAAACATGTCCCGCTATTTGTGTTGAAAAGGCCTTCAGTGTTCAACTGTAACTTATTTTATCGACCCTGCAAGGGTGAACAGCAAAGTCGACCTCGGTGAGATTTGAACTCAGAATGTAAAAACCAGAAGAAATATATCAGCAAGCTTTGTGTGCAGAACATTGCCAACTCTGCCAGACACAAGGCCAGCAGTTTCGAGAGGTGGGTGTCAGTCAATACCCCATCAACCGCAGTATATAACTGGTACTTTAATCTTACTGGCCCAGAAAGGATGGAAGCAAAGGTTGACTTTGGCAAGATTTGAACACAGAATGGAAAAAAAAAAGTAGGAACAAAACTTCAAAGCATTTTTCTCTGAGGCTCTGAAGATTCTGTCAGTTTAGAAGTTTTATTTGAATATTGGGAAATGAATGAAAGCCACAACATCATCTTTATTCAACTTAGGAAAATGACTGAAATGTTTGGAAAAATGCTAATTACTGTGTTTGTTTCAGTCCTCCTCCTCCTCCTCCCTATCATCCTCATCACCACCACCACCACCATCATCATCATAGTTGTGATGATAACAAGAACAACATTAACATCAGTATGTGTGGCCTCCACCACCTGCTACTACTGTAATTACTACTACTACTACAACTACTACTACTACTGCTGCTGCTGCTGCCACCACCACCATTACTTCTATTATTACCATTACAGACAACATACACACATACATAAATACACAGACGTAGATATGTATGTGTGTGTGTATATATATATATATAGATAAATAGATAAATAGATACAACTACACACACACACACACACACACACTTTTCCCATCCCTTCCTCATAAACCAGTCACTTTATCCTTGCCTACACACATGTACACACATCTTACATAGAAAATTAATCATACACATGCACACACACACACACACACACAAAGCTCATAAATCCACACACAACTTCTCCCTCTTATTTCACACTCATACTTCCCCTCTTTCTTTTTTTTTAATACACTTTCTCTTTCATTGTTGCACACACACACACACATCTCCACAAACTCATAAACATAAATACACACACACATATATATATATATATATACACACACACAAGCATCTACACAAACACATCTACACACACACATCTACATAAATACACACACACACATTTCAACTCTCCCATTCTCTGATTACAACAAAGTCTCTCTCTACATGTCTGTCCGTCTGTCTTTCTGTCTTGTTTCATTTTGCTTTCCCTCTTTTTTCTGATGATTACACACACACACACACACACAAAGTATACAACACGTACACACATATCTCAGCTTCACTCCCCGCCACCATCACTCCTTATAGCTTCTCCCTCTCTCTCCCTCTTTCTGCCACATTCACAGCACTCTATCTCTTTTTTTACTTTCTCTTTACAAATACACGCATTTATCACGCTCTTTCCTTCTCCCTCCTTCACGCATTCATTGTACAATTTCCCTCCACACACACATCATACTCTCTTTCCTTCACTTTCTCCTCCTCCTCCCACACAAAACAATCTTTCACACACTCTTCCTCTCCCTCCTGTCCCACCTCACATACATACATTACAATCGCCTTTCCTCCCCTCTCTCTCTCTCACTCTCTCTGTGTGTCTATCTCCACCACCGTCACCCTCATTAAGCAGTTCCTCTCTTTCACTCTCTCTCTCAACAGTTCTGTAGTCCCCTTTCTTCTACATTATCCCCCTCTCTCTGCATGTCTCTCCCACCACCTCTGCCTCATCCCCTCCATCACAGCTCTTCTTTCTCCTCCATTCCTCCACCAACCCCTCTCTACTACCTACATTCATTATTTCCCTAATTCTCTCTCTCCTCCTTCCTCATACTACTACTACTCCTACTACTCATATCCCTCCCTACCACTCTATCATGTTACTCCACCCCTCTCCCTGTTTTCACTCCATCTCAACCTCTCATTAAAACATTAACTGTTTCATAAACACAACCCCCCTCCCCAAACATACATCTATGTGTGTGTATTTGTGTATATATATATATATATATATATATGTATGTATATATATATATATATATATATATATATATATATATATATATATATATATATACATGTATATACACATAAGATATATATATATATATCTTATATATACATATATGTGTTTGTGTGTATGAGTGTTTACATTATATGTATATCTATCTATCTATCTATATATATATATACATGTATATACATACACACACATATATATACGAGTGTATATATATATATATACACACTCATATATATACATACATACATATGCACACACATATATATGTATATATGTGTGTGTATATAAAACTACTTCAAAACTGAATATCTGGTTAGCTATTTGTATATCTAAGATATACCTCTTCTACCGCCCTGTTTCTTTACTTTTATCTATCTGTCTGTCTGTCTGTCTGTCTGTCTGTCTGTCTGTCTATCTATCTATCTATCTATCTATCTATGCATTTACTTATTTCTGTTAAGAAATAAACAAGCCTGGTGTTGTCTCCAGGTGGATATTCACTCCACTTCACATCAACCACTTAACTAGTACAGAACTAAAGCTATGTCCAATACTCTCTCTGTCTCTCTCTCCACACACACAGTATTATTACTTTATGATGTGAAAAGCCTCTTGGATTGAAATGATCCTTTTTACAATCTGGAAAGACGTTTCTGAGCCCCTGACTATGACGGAGCCTCTACCTAGTCACTCTCCTTGCTAGAAATAGCAATCAGACCATCCTCAAATCATATTCTACAATCTTACAAAAGAAAAAAATTACAAGATAATCTATGTGGCTTTTTTTGAATTGCTAGAAATCATAGACAAATCCCCTCATATCACATTCAACTACTTTGAAATGAGGACACACTGTATAATGGGAAATGGATGTGAAATGACAATGGTGTATATGTGTGCGTATGCATGGGCATGTGTGTGTATGCATGCATGAATGTGTGTGTGTGTGTGTGTGTTTTTTTTTTTTTGTCTTTCACAGCTTGACAAGTGGTACTGTTTGATTCGGTCCCAAATGACATAGCAGTTCGGCAAACAAAAGAAAGTAGATTCAAAAATAAGTACCAGAGTCAATTTACTCAACTAAAGCTCTTCGTATTAGTGCCCCAGCATGGCCAGAGTCCAATGACCAAAAAGAACATACAGCAGATGAGATAAAACTCACCTAAGAAAAGAGGCTAGCCACTATGAACAATAGCTTCCCTCTATAGCTAGATGAATACTTGAAGAACATGGACCTTTAACCAAGGGTCTTTTTGGCCCAGGAGGGGAAGATCTAAAACAGCAGGAAGTGAGGTGGCTTTAAACTTAAATTTCTGTAGTTGTTTCCCTTTTACTGTAAACCCGCAACTTATTGTCTGAGGATGAATAAAATCTGAATGAATAGGGTTTCTGGGCAGTGGGGAGAAGAAAGGGAGTTGTGAGGTTCATTACTTGTTAACATGTACATGTATTTGTGTGTGTCTTTATTTCTCTGATAGCCTGTGTCTGCAGCTGAGCTTAATATGGTTATACCCTAAAGAAATTGTGTGTATACACACACACACACACCCAAGTTCTATCCACCCCAGTCTTCCTTGGTGACATGTATATCTCAGTCTCTCCTGACAAAAACTGTGGGGTGTTGAGAGAGAGAGAGAGAGAGAGAGAGAGAGAGAGAGTAGGAAAAGAGAGAAAGATGATCAGGGAGAATGTTGTCAGTGGTTGTGGTGGTGAGGAAGAGGCAATAAAGAATGTATATCACTACTCCTACTGTACATCTCCTTTCACTACTACCACCACCACCACCCACCACCACCACCACCAGGAAACTAGTCATTCTTATTCTGTGTGTTACACTCCTCTCTCTCCCCCAGCCCTACACATCCACAGATAGGACAACAACAACATCAACAACAACAGACACACTGAATGAGTCATATTATGTGTATGTGCATGCACGCGTGTGTGTGTGTGTGTGTGTGTTTGTGTGAGTGTGTGTACAATCCTGTTCTTTAATCTACATTAGTATATAAATATATATATAATCATGTGTGTATGTGTGTATGCATATATATATCTATATCTATATCTATATCTATATATATATATATATAAAAATAAATGATTTCATATATATATACATATATATATATACATACATACACACACATACAACAAATGGTGCTAAATCCTTATCTCTTATACATTTATATGTACACACACACACTTCTCCTTCTCTGTGTCTGCCTCTCTCTCTCTCTCTCTCTCTCTGTCTATATATACATTCTACACACATATGTGTCACTAAACATAATCAAAAGTGATCAATACTAATTCATTGGCCCTAGTGTTTAGTTGTTCGTTTCTGTTGTTAAGTGTGTAGTCAAACCCTGGATAGAATAATAGTCCATTGCAGTCAACTTCCCCTGAGACATCTGCAACATTGCATGGAGAAACTCAAGTAAATGAAGGGAAGATCAACAAAGAGGATCTACTCAGAGCAACAATAGTGAAACCGGCCCTGAACAAACGCTGGTCTTCCACCATCACCACTACCACCACATAAAAAAATATGTTAAAACATTTTGAGTATTGTACAAGTATAACCCAATTTATTTCACTTAAATTTTAACAACCAGATCTTATATGGACCCCAAAGGGCCATGTGGTCCCTGGTTGGGAACCACTGGATTATGTGTTGGATACTTCAATGGGATTCAACTAAGCAGAGGGCTTCTAATGTCTGCTTTGCTATGGTTTTTTATCATTCTGTTGAATGCCCACCACTTCGTAGGAGCACACCCAGGTGCCATTTTTTGTTTTCATGACTGACAAACCACAAGACAGGACCCTTTCATAGAGAGTGGATGCAGTACTCAGGGAAGGGGCTTTGTGCCAGGTGTCGAGAAGCACAAGAACAGGTGTTTTGCTGTAGAGGAGACACTTGGGTGGCACTCCGTTGGTTACGACAATGAGGATTCCAGTTGATCCAATCATTGGAACAGCCTGCTCATGAAAGTGCAAGTGGCTGAGCACTCCACAGACACGTGTACCCGTAACGTAGTTCTCAGGGAGATTCAGCGTGACAGAATGTGACAAGACTGGCCCTTTGAAATATAAACTACTCCTTTTTGCCTGCTGAGTGGACTGGAGCAATGTGGAGTAAAGCGTCTTGCTTAAGGAAACAAAACGCATCACAGGGAATTGAACTCATGTCATTACAATGTTTATGGAAGACCAGCAGTCAGCCATGCAAACCAGCCTCCCCTCCCCATGCCACTGATGTTATCCAAGGGAAAGGCAAAGGGGCCGATACTGCTTGGCACCAGTGATGTCGCAACTCATTTCTACAGCTGAGTGAACTGGTGCAACGTGAAATAAAGTGTCTTGCTCAAGAACACAACACATGGCCTGGTCCAGGAATCAAACTCACAACCTCATGATTGTAAGCCGGACACTCTAACCAGTGAGTCATACGCCTTCACACACATATATACGCATGTATGTGCATACATACAAATTCAAAAACATATGTGACAACATATCTATTTGAGGTCTCTAGCTTTCTCACTCTTATCTTATTCTCTCTCTCTATCTCACCTGCTCTCCTCTCCCCCTCTCTCTTTACTTCTCCTTATCTGTCTCTGCCTCTCCAACACTAATTCATCCCAACAGTTCCCATTCATTCTTCATAGGAGGGGAAGGTGGGGCAGTGGGTGGGGGTTAAACTCTATTCCACATGGCCTCTCCAACCACCTGTCACCAATCCTCCTACTGTCACCTGCCTCTTACACATTGCTACCACCGCCCCTGCCGCCACCACCACCACCACCACTACAAACAACAACAACAATACTGCATACACACATATTATATATATATACACACACACACGTTCACATGTGTGTGTGTGTGCGTGTTTGTAGAGAGAGAGAGAATACAGGTCTCCATCTACCTTTCCCTTTGATTTCCTTTTTATCTCCCCTCCATC
>NC_068994.1:4572425-4573624 GCF_001194135.2 Octopus bimaculoides | reverse complement strand
TGGTAAGTAGCTTGCTTACCAACCACATGGTTCTGGGTTCAGTCCCACTGCGTGGCACCTTGGGCAAGTGTCTTCTACTATAGCCTCGGGCCGACCAAAGCCTTGTGAGTGGATTTGGTAGACGGAAACTGAAAGAAGCCCGTCGTATATATGTATATATATATATGTGTGTGTGTGTGTTTGTGTGTCTGTCCTCCTAGCAATGCTTGACAACCGATGCTGGTGTGTTTATGTCCCCGTCACTTAGCGGTTCAGCAAAAAGGGACCGATAGAATAAGTACAAAGAATAAGTCCTGGGGTCGATTTGCTCGACTAAAGGCGGTGCTCCAGCATGGCCGCAGTCAAATGACTGAAACAAGTCAAAGAGTAAAAGAGTATATATGCACACACATACACATTATATATCTATATATACACACACACACACGCATATACACACATATGGTATAACTATTATCTTGTATAATATATAGACAAATTATATTACAAGCACTATGAAGAAAAACTTTCAAAGATTTTTTTCTTTTTCTATAAAGACTTTGAATTCTAGAAGATAAACGACTCCTTAGAATTACATATACATACATTCATTGTTTGTGTCTAGATGTATGAGTGAGCATGTGTGTGTGTGAGTATTATTTTGTGTGTGTTTATGTATCTCTGTTTCCCTCTAATGCGTGCTTATGACAGTCAGTCACCAGGATAAATATATAAATAGATTATCGAGATATATAGACAGATTGATAGATAATTGATTGAAATGAAATGATTCTTGGAGAGAAAAAGATATTGACAGATTGATAGAGAGTGAAGTAACTAGTTAATGTATGTATGTAGGGATGTGGGAATGATGATCTGCAAGTGTGTGTATGTGTACATGCATGTGTGTGTAAGCACTTCAATGTAAACATTTGAGTCTGAACTCAGATAATTTGAAGTTTCACTTATAATATACATACATATATACCCTGTTTGCTCTACCAAACCTACACATATCAGATATATATATACTTTTACTTGTTTCAGTCATTTGACTGCGGCCATGCTGGAGCACCACCTTTAGCCAAACAAGTCGACCCCGGGACTTATTCTTTGTAAGCCTAATACTTATTCTATTGATCTCTTTTGCCGAACCGTTAAGTTACGGGGACGTAAACACACCAACATATACTCATATATATATATATATATATATGTAT
>NC_068994.1:4570163-4571718 GCF_001194135.2 Octopus bimaculoides | reverse complement strand
AAAGAAACAAACCACCACTTTTTGTAATATCTCCACCGCCCTCAGCAAAATGGGTAGCAGTGTTACATGAGACACTCCACCATCGTCACCACCCTACACAGCAAGCCAACATGTATTTATACACGCACACACACACACTCACCCAACCCCACCAACACACACACACACACTTATGCACTTAAATGTAGGTTTATGCATTCATGTGTATATAAATATTGCTGTGTCTGCATGTGTGTGTGTGTGTGTGTGTGTGTGTGTGTGTCTGCAAGTGCATATGAATGTTAAGATGGAGGAGCAACTCAATATCTATGAGACTGAGAGAGAGAGAGAGAGAGAGAGAGAGAGAGAGAGAGAGGGGGAGAGAGAGAGAGAGGGAGAGAGAGAGAGAAAGGAAGCAAGGACCTGTGAGGGAGAAAGTTTGTGAGCTGCCAGAAGTGAGAATGACAGTGTCCTATATATGAGACAATGTATCTACTTTTGTATCTGTCTGCCTATACACACACACACACACACACACACACACACACATATATATATTCCCACCCATGCCAGCATGGAATGCAAACGTTAAATGATGATGATGATGATGATGATATATTCTTTCTTTTCTTTTTTTCTTTTACTTGTTTCAATTGTTTGACTGCAATCATGCTGGATGGAGCACCACCAGGACTTATTTGACTGAGGACTGGCGAGCCAGGAGGCTGCACCAGGCTCCAATCTGGTCTGGCAATGTGTCTACAGCTGGATGCTCTCTCCAACCCATGCCAGTATGGACAACAAACGATGATGATGATGATGATGATGATGATGATATCATGCAAATACACACACACATACACAAGTAGATATAGTTTTATAGGGAGAGATGTTTAGTTAGTACTTTATTTTATTGATCCCAGAAAGATAAAAGGTACAGTTGACTATGGCAGGATTTGAACTCAAAACTTAAAGAGCTGGAACGAATACTGCATGATATTATGCCTGATGCTCTAACAATTCTGGTAATCCACCGCCTGAACCAAGGCTGACTAATAATAATCATACTAATACTAATAATAACAATAATAACAATAATCCTTTCTACTATAGGCACAAGGCCTGAAATTTGGAGGGTGGGGGGGCGATAGTCGATTTCATTGACCCCAGTGAATAACTGGTATTTATTTCATTGACCGCAAAAGGATGAAAGGCAAAGTCGACCTTGGTGGAATTTGAACTCAGAACGTAGCAACGGGCAAGAATATCACAAAGCACTTTATCCAAGCCACCAGCAACTCTGCCAGTTCACCACCTTAATAATAATAATAATAATAATAATAATAATAATAATAATAATAATAATAATAATAATAGTAATAATAATAATAATAGTAATAATAATAATAATAGTAATAATAGTAATAATAATAATAAAAATAGTAATAATAATAATAATAATAATAATAATAATAGTAATAATAATAATAATAATAATAATAATAGTAATAATAATAGTAATAATAATAATAATAATAGTAATAATAATAATAATAATATTAATAATAATAGCAAT
>NC_068994.1:4557786-4565026 GCF_001194135.2 Octopus bimaculoides | reverse complement strand
ATGCATGTATATATACATACATATATATACATATATATGCAGGTATATATATATATATATATATATATATTATGAGAGAGAGAGCCAGGTGTGAGAGAGGAACAAAATAAAAGGTGAGAGAGATAGAGAGAGAGAGAGAGAGAGAAATTGGGTGTTAAAAGAAAAAAAAACCTATACTTTCCCTTTCCTTCCTCTCTTTTTCTCTCTCTCTCTCTCCAGTTTCACAAATGATAAAAGGGAAGGAGTGATTCAGTGAGAGGGGCAGGGAGAGAGTGAGAAAGGGAGGAATAATTTGAAAATAGAGGGGGAGGGGGGAGAGGAGGAGGAAGGACGGATGTTAAACAAGCAGCAGAAAAGACAAAGAATACACACAAACACACACACATACACACATGTACATATGCATGTATATACACATGAAGGAATGGAGGTTGTGTGAGAGAGAGAGGGGGAGATATAAGAAAGAGAGAGAGAGAAAGTGAGTATTTGAAAGGCAGTAACATAGGAGAGGTTGTATAGATTATTATAGATTAGAGAAGTGGTGGAGAGGAGGGAGAGGGAGATAATTAAAATGAGCAGAGGGAGAGAGTTTATTAGACAGAACAGTGAGGAGGATGAGGAAGAGGTAAGTAATGCTAACAGAGAGGGGGGTGGGGCATTGATTAATACATTAAACTAGAGGAGGGATAGGGAGAGAGAGAGTGAATGTGAAGAAGCAGAGAGAGAGAGAGAGAGATCGATGAATAGGTTGTGTGAAAGCAGAGAGAAAGTGAGGGGGAGGGAGGGAGGGAGATAAAATGAGAAGTGTTGGAGATCAATAAAATAAGTATCAGATTGAGATGTATACTGGGGGTCAAAGTGATCAATTGGAATCCTTGAATGAGGTGCCCCAGTATGGCCGTAGTCGAATGCCGGAAAGTAGGGAAAAAGATCAAGTGAAATACCAGTTGGTAAAGATACAGCGAGAGGGAGGGGGAGAGGGCGTAAGAAAGGGGTATAGTGAGAGAGAGAGAGAGAGGCAAGCAGAGAAAGAGCAAAAAAAAAAGATAAAATGAGGGAGAGAGTAAAAAGAGAGAGAGAGTCGAAAGAGAGAAAGTGAAAGTAGAATGAGAAGAGGTATAGAGTGAGAGAGAAAAAAATGAAAGGAGATATATTGAGAAAGAGAGCTTCTTATGAGAAGGGTAAACTGTGGGGGTTGACATTGGCATGTCATTAAATGAGGACTTGGATATATATATATGTGTGTGTGTGTGTTTATATGTGGCAAGGTCCTATTGAATATTGTTTGTTTGACCACCTGTGATATTACACAATATCCTCTGATATCCAACAGTCTTATCTTCCTTCAGTGACAATGGCACAAAAGGTCCTGCACGCCCCTCCCCCCTTCCACTCAAATGTCACAACCATATGTTTTCTTCAATTTGCTGTTTCCAATTGATATCTTGGTCTTGTTCTTCTCCATCCTCTGATGACAATGATGAAAGGTCTGCACAGCTCCACTACCACCACCACCACCGTCATGTATGCTCTTCAAATGTCAGTCTCTACTTCATCTCATGACCACACTACGATGTGTCTATACAGTTTACTAAATCTAGTCTCATTTGTGCCAACACTGACCTGGCCAGACTTTGATGGCTGTTCCTGTTATGCTGGGACGATCCACTAAACACCAAAAACATTTGGTCAAAATACACAAGGACGATTGAATGGTTACAAAGTTTGCTTTACAAATCTTGTGGCTTTTTTGTTCAATCTTTGACTACAACCATTTTATCTCGAACTGCCAATGTCCCCAAGAAGCATTTAGATTCAAAGTATCTCTGGTAAATTTTTTCCAACTGAAAATCCTTCATATTTGACAGTCAATTGAGTTGCTTTTTCAATCAACACTCAGAACTTCCTATCTTATTGTCTGACCTGGCAGACAATTGGCAGGACCTGACCGTAATAACACTGCTTTCCAAGAGTAAAGCATTTTGGGCAAAAATGTCTTCCACTGTAGCTTAACCCCTTTAGCATTGAAACTGGCCATATCCAGCCAAAATATTCTCCCCATTTTATGTTCAAACCAGCTAAAGCTGGCCTCTCACACATACCTTACAATGTCATTCTAAAAATAAACAATCACACTGTTGAAATTTCAAAGCTACAAAATAATGCATAATTAATTCAGAATAACATGATGAAGTATGCATATATTTGACAGAGTAATCTGAATGTTAAGGGTTAAGGTTGACGAAAACCTTATGAATAAAATTCAATAGATGGAAATTGTATGGGACCCACTGAAAGGACCATTCTCATTCTCAGGAGATAAATTTAATCTGCTTCCTGATTTAACAAATCCTCAGTTGGTCCTTGGATAAAGGGTAAGACAAAGAACCTTTTTGAGTCATATGAACTCACGGGGTTGGTTTCCTAGTCTCTATGGTGCAGATATTTGCCCCTGGACAGGACATCGGTCAATTGTTGGATTTCTGTTTTTGCCAGTGGCATGGACTGAAGCAACATGAAACAAAGTGTTGTGCTCAAGAATCAATGCATCGCCTGGTCCAGGGATCGAAACCACAATCTTATAATCATGAATCTAACACCCTAACCACTTAGCCATGCACCCTTGGGTGGCAACCTTTTGTAGAGTTCACTTTATTTTGAGCCTTCAGGCCGAGGCTCTGGACTGAAAATAGCCCCTTCCTTTTCTCCTATAAGACTTGTTGGAGACCCAGAAAAGGGTCACGTGTGCTGCTCTTCTCACTTTGACCAAACCATAAGAAAAAAAAAAAGGTCAAAAAAATGGAGGTAAATCAGAGAGTGTCTGGCAGGTTAAGGCTATCACAGTGACCAAGTGAACTGTAGTAAGTTAACGGTCAATAATTATAAACAGAGTGGACCCTTTACATGTGTCTCTTGCTAATGACCAGTAATGATAATAACACTCGGACCAAGCGAGAGTGACCAGTGATTACAGCAGAGCACGAGGGAGCAATTAAATTGGCCTCTCGTTAATGACTGGCAATAAATCACAGACTGACCGATTGTGGTCAGTCTGTGATTTATTGCATCATCATCAGCAGCAGCAGCAGCAGTAGCACTGGTAACATCACCTCCTCCTGCACCTCTTCATCATCACCATCATCAACATGACCATCCTTATTTTCCCCCACCACAATCACCAGCACCACCACCACCACCACCACCATCACAATCACAACCGTCATCAGCAGCAAGAGAATCTGTATCATCATTAAACGTCATCATCCTGCTTATCATCTACATTGTCATCATCACCATCTCTATAAACACCACCACCACCATCGCCGCTGCTACCAACACAACCCATCATCACCACCACCACCACCACCACCATCGACACCACTATCATCACTGCCACCACCACCATCATTGTTTTCCCTTGGCTGCATCATCAGGAAGAGAAGTTTCATCCATCCTTTATTGATTCATGCCTCTGCTTGTGTGTGTGTGTGCGTGTGTGTGTGTGTGTGCGTGTGCATGTGTGTATGATTGTGCACTTGTATATAAGTGAGTTTCTCGTTCTCTCATCATCATCATCACCATCATCATCATCTATATACATATATATATATATAGATGCATATGTTGTGTGTATGTATACGACTCTTTGTTGCTGTGGTTAGGTAGAAAGACACTGGTGGAAGTTTCAAATCCAGCCAATTTCATCACCACCACCACCACCACCACCATTTCGATTGTGATGCTGGTAGGCAATGGTTGCCATTATCATCAGTGTCCCACCACCACCACCACCACTACCATTGCCGCCACTGCCACCCCTGCTAACATCGCTGCTCTCCCCACCCCATACCATCATCCACAACCTGACCCGATATCAGTATTTTTTTTTCTCTCTCTCTCTCTTCAAAATAAAATAAAATATAAATGCACCCTTTTAAAGCCTAGCCAGGCTCATGGGCCCAGTTTCCCAGTTTCAATGGCATATGTGTACCCCAGCTGGATGGGACGCCAGTCCATCGCAGCATTACTCACTTTTGCCAGCTGAGTGGACTGGAGCAACGTGAAAATGAAGTGTTTTGCTCAAGAACACAACTTGTCGCCCGATCCAGGAATCGAAACCACAATCTTACGATCATGGTGCTGACACCCTAACCACTAGGCCAAGTGCCTCCATCTCTCTGTCTTCAAAATATCAAAGTTAAAAAAGAGTTGTGGAAAATACCTGTAGAGTTTAGGACTCTCTCTTTCTCTCTCTCTCTCCCACCACAAGGGGACATCCTTATTCTCAGATGTCTGTTGGCATAATGTCTCCATAATTCCTTAAAATCTCCATTACTGACCACCTCTTGCCCGAACCATCTCTCTACACCCAACTTCTCCGTCTGTTTACAGAACCAACCACACGGCCCTTCGTGTTATATGTCACGTCATTTCTCTGACCCCTGTCCAGCCTTGTTTTGTCCAGCTATTCCTTAACCCACACCAGTTCCCTTTCATTTAACATTCTTTCAAGTAAATCACCCAATACATTTAGCTAAGCTTAATTAACTTTAATTAACTCAGTCCACCACTAATTACCTTCTCTCACCTTTGCATCAATTAACACATCATTGCACAACCCATCCTCACTCAACATTCCCTCAGATAACCCATACATGCACACTCGTTACCCTCACTCAACTTCAAGTGAACCACCATTATACAACCTACCCACACTCAACTTGAAGTGAACCACCATCATACAGCCTACCCTCACTCAATGCAACCCTCAAATAACCCATACATATGCACTCGTTATCCTCACTCAACGTCAAGGAATCCACTTGAGTGAAGGCACGTGGCTTAGTGGTTAGGGTATTCGGCTCACAGTCATAAGGCCAGGAGTTCAATTCCTGTTGATGTCCTTGAGCAAGACTCTTTATTTCATGTTGCTCAGTCCACTCAGCTGGCAAAAATGAGTTGTACCTGTATTTCATAAGGGCAGATCTGGTCCCATTCTGTGCCACGCTCAATTTCCTTGAGAACTATGTTAAGGGCACATGAGTCTGTGGAGCACTCAGCCACAGGCAGTTCTGTCAATTGGGTCAACGGGATAACTCGTAACCAATGACGTAACAGAAAAAAAAATGCCTTCCATCACTAACATGAATTTAAATAATTCCTGTCCCTTCGCTGCCATTTCTAGCATGTCACTAGTGCTGTCAGCATCTATGTGTTTACTCTCAGGTCAGCCCTGATCAAAGACGTTCCAACCGTGACCATCCAGTCAATTATTCAAATGTGGTGTATCTTGGCCTACATTATATATCGTTAGTGTTGTTTGACCCCAGATCAGATCCATCTGATCTCTATAATCAAAGACGTCCCAACAATGACCATCCCATCTAGTGTTTCTAGAAGTACACAATCCAAAGCTGCTGCTGCTGTTGTTGTTGTTGTTGTTGTTGTTGTAGTAAGTTATATAACCCCAGGTTAGCTCTGAGCAAGCAGACTAGGATCAAAAATGTTTCCAGCAATGGATCAACAGCATTTTTTTTTAAAATCCAGAAATTGTATATATGTATATATATATTATCCAATGTGTCCTTCCTATTTTAAAATAAAAACATGCAATCTGCAACAAATTTGGCTGTTATTTCTATGCCTTGCGAGCATGGAGGTTGGATGGATGGGTAAATTTTCTAATCAGAATAACCAGAAAGAAGAAGAAAAAGGAAAAAGAGTTTAATTATAAGAGAGATGGGGGGGGGGACGAGAGGGAAAAGACAGCAATGGAAGAGGGTGAGGCTATGTGTGTGAGAGAGAGAGAGAGGAGAAAGTCAATAAATAGACACTGTGGTGGGAGTGAGAAGGAACAGCAGATATATAAGTGAGAGGGGGAGTATAAAATATCAGAAGATATGGGAGAGGGGAGGAGAAAGAAGAGAGATATGAGAGAGAGTGAGAGAGAGAGAGGACAAGGAAAGACAGGGAGGGGGAGATTGAAAGTAGTGACAGAAGATATAAAGTAGGGAAAAGTATATGAAGAGAAGAGAGAGAGAGAGAGAGAGAGAGAGAGAGAGGTGGCGGGCAGGGGAGATAAGAGAGTAAGAGGTATAGCAGAGACAGACACAAGAGAGCAGAGTAAGTGATATGTGTGAGAGAGAGAGAGAGAGACAGAGAGAGGGGGAACACAGCATATATTAGAGAGTGACTATTAGCAGAGATAAATGAGAGAGGGAAGGAAAGAGAGGGAGAGAGAGAGACAGTATAGGATTTATATTGGGAGGTACAAAGAGGAAGGTAACAGAGAAAAGAGAGAGAGAGAGAAAGCAAGAGAGAGGGGGTGTTGTAAAGATAAGAGAGATAGCAGAGATAGAGTGTAATGAGAATGAGATAGAACAGCGACAAGAGAGAGAAGGAGGGAGTCAGAGAGAGATAAATTAGAAAGGGAGACACAGCAGAGAGGGGGAGTAAGACAGATATATATATATATAAAACAAAGAGAGAGAGACAGACAGAGATAAAGAGAAAGGGAGAGAAATATATATATATAGAGAGAGGGGACAGTGATGTGAATGGGGGCTGTGTGTGTGTGTGAGAGTCAGTGGAGGTTGAGGTTAGGGTCCACATGACAATACTTCTTGATGGTGATTAGTAAATAGCTTGAAGGGGTCAGTTTATATAATAATATGCAGTAGTATAAGGTCCCTTTGATAGTTGTGAGGAAGTGGGGTGGGAGGACGCCGAGGAGATGTCCCCCACAACATTGCAGCACAACCACACACATATAAGTGTGTATATATGTACATACACACACCATATAATCAGGGAATATATGTATATATACACACACACACACACACAAATACATATACCTACACATACATATACACATGTATTTGTGTAAATAGATATATATAAATTAAACACATATACATGTACGCACATACACACACAACTTGTATATATATATGTATATATATGTATATATGTGTGTATATATATATATATATATATATATATATATATATATATACGCAACTCATCAGATTCCGTTGAACCATCCTGACTGCATGGTATAGAAGACAAACCTCAAATGACAATGATGATGATGATGATGATGATGATACATATGAATAATGATATATACATACATACATATATATATATATATATATATATATATACGCAACTCATCAGATTCCGTTGAACCATCCTGACTGCATGGTATAGAAGACAAACCTCAAATGACAATGAT
>NC_068994.1:4553764-4557480 GCF_001194135.2 Octopus bimaculoides | reverse complement strand
ACCATTTAAGTAAGTAAGTGTCTCCTACTATAGCCTTGGGCTGACCAAAACCTTGTGAGTGGATTTGGTAGATGGAAACTGAAACAAGCCAGTTGTGTGTATGTATGTATGTATGTATGTATGTATATATATATATATATATATATATATATATATATAGAGAGAGAGAGAGAGAGAGAGAGAGAGAGAGTACAGATTAAATTGAGTCTTGTAACATAATGTACAATGAGTGGTCTTTTTCACAATGGAACTGGCAACCACTAATATCCTTTATAAAGAATATTCTTTAATTCTTTTTCTCTGAAGATGGAATAGCTGGCTTTATATGGAGATCTTTGTTCAAAGGCTGGCACTTTGAACAAGAGATCCCTTTGACAACTTCTCCCTTAATTTCCATTCCCCAATCTACTTCCCGATTGTTGAATAACTTTTAAATGAGATAAAAAGTTTGGATGCTCAAGATACTGTGCTGTGAGATCGAACACATAGTTTTAGGATTGGCAAGCAAACTTCTTAGCCAAATGGACATGACTGCATCTGCACCCAAGCACACACACAAACACACAAACACACAAACACACATGTATTTTTATGAAAACAGAATTGCATTTTTTTGTGATGTGACTTTCATGATATTGCTGTGATCATCAGGTGGAATTCACACCTGAAGATCGCTGTGGCATGAAACTTACTTTCCAAGGAAAAGAAACTCTGTTGAAGTAAATAATATACTTAATCTGCAGCATACAGTGAATACTCTTTTTCTTCTTTTTTGTTGAATAACTATGACATATCTATATCTCTCTCTCTCTCACTCTCTCCTACTTTTATCTATCTATCTGTTTGTCTGTCTACATATAAATATATTCTTTTTCCCTCTTCACCCTCCTCTATATATATTCACCTCCCCCTCTGTCCTTTCTTTCTCCCTGTCTACACACACACATATGTATGCATGTGTGTGTGTGTGTGTATGTGTTGCAATCAACTGAAACACCTTTAAAGCTGGTGCCCCAGCATGGCCATCGTCATTGGACTGTGGCCAGTAAAAGAATAATATATATTGTATGATATAAAATAGATAGACACACATATATAGACATACAAACGTACAGATATATACATACGTATATGTGAGTGTGTATGTGTATGTGTGTGTGTGTGTAAGAGACATATGCATTTCTTTGATATCTGTTCATATATGTGAATGTGGTGGGTACAGATAGAGGTGGAGGTGGATGGTTGTAAGAATGGAAGAAAGGAAAAAAGATGTGGGGGGTATAGGGGAATGGGTAGGGTGTGTTCGTAAGTGGACAGAGAGAGAGAGAGGGGGGGGAGTGAGGTAGATAGGCTAAGAGTTATATGAAAACATAGACAAATGTGACAACAGCGGGATGGAGGGATGGTGGAGGGAAAAAGGACATCAAAGTAGACAGAAAGACATGAGAAAATATGAGAGAGAGAGAGATAAGAAAAATATATATACATAGAGATAGAGAGAGAGATGACATATGTATGTATGTGTATATACACACACACACACACATATCTCCATATATATATATATATATATATATATATATATATATATATATGGAGAGAGAGAGAGAGAAAGAGATGACAGCTGGGAAAGCAGACAGAAGGGAAATGAAAGAGAAGCAGCCGAGAGAATGAGAGAATGAGAAAGTGATAAAGAAAGAGAAGAAAGAGAAGACATAGCTTGTAGAGAGAGGGAAGAGAAGACGTAGTTTGAAGAGAGAGGGGGGAGAGATAAAGGAGGGGGTAGAAAGAGAGAAGTGTGTCAAGAAGTGGAGAAAGTGAGAGAGGGAGAAAAGGAAAGAGAGGAGAGAGAGAAGGAAAGGTCAGTGTATATGTGTGTATGTGTGTGTGTGTGTGTAAGTGCATACACATAGGAAGGAGAGAGAAAAACGAAGGACAAAAAAAGAAAGGAGAAAGTAGTAAACTTAATGCAGTGGAAAGAAGGAAAGAGAAAAAAGAGAGATAGAGGGAGAAAAAGAGCAGTGTGTGTGTGTGTGAATGCACACACACTCTCATATATATATACACTCACACATAGAGATGAGAGTGGTAGTAAGAGATAGAGAGAAATTATGGTGGGGGAGGCAGAATGAGTAAAAGCCAACAAGAGACAGAGTAAGAAGGAGCGAGAGGGATGGTAGAAGAGACAGAGAGAGAGAGAGAGAGAGTAGAAAAGGAAAGGGGGGAAGAAATGTGTGTAAAGAGAGAAAGAGAAAGAGAGAAAGAAGGGAGAGTATGAGAAGTTTTAGATATGATAGGAAGAGGCATTGAAGAAAAGGAAAGAAAAAGGAAATGAGAGAAAAAGGCAAAGAGGGAAAGAGGGGAGAGAGAGAGTGCGAGAGAGGGAGTAAGAGAGAAAGGGAGAGAGAGAGAGAGAGAAAGGGAGAAAGAGAGAGAGAGAGAGAGAGAGAGTCGTGTGTGGAATTGTGTGAAATGAAATGAATTGAAAGGGAGCAGCAGACTGAAAAATAAAATGAAAGAGAGAGAGAGAGAGAGAATAGAAACATATATATATAGAGAGAGAGAGGGTAGTAGGGAAAGAGAAGAGAGAGATGGAGAACAAATGGTTAGAACATGAGAATGAATGTGAGTAGAAAAGAGAGAGAGAGAGAGAATGATAAAGAAAAAGAGAGAAAAAGTAGAGAGGAAGAATAAGTGAGTTAGTGAAAGAAAAAGAGAGAAAGAAAGTAAAAGAAAAAGAAATTAAGGGAGGGGTAAATGGGACAGAGAGAGAGAGAAAGGGGGAAGGGAGAATGAAATCAGATGAAGAAGGAGTAAAAAATTGAATGAGAAAGAGAGTGAAAAGGAGATGGAGGAGATACAGAAAAAAAGATTGAAAGTGTGAGAGCCAAATGAGATTTATATATGTGTATGTATGTATGTATTTGTGCATTATGTATATTGTGTCTATATAAAGATGGTATTAAAGAAGGAAAAATGTGTATAAATATATGAGGGAATGAGATATATATATAAAAAGAGAATGAGTGGTAGAGAAAAAGAGAGGAGAAAGAAAGAGGTAAGTAAAGAAAAAAAAGGAATAAAGAGAAAAGGAAAAGGACAAAGCTCAGAGAGGGGACAGCCCAGAGAGAGCGAGAGGTAGAGAGAGAGAGAGTGGGAAGGGAGGAGAGGTGATATATGGGAAGTGAAAATGTGAAGGGGGGGGAGAAGAGGGAGAAGGCTGAAAAGTTTGGTGGTAGATATATATAAACATTGAGAATAGTGAAATCTGTCTGTCTGTCTGTCTGTCTATCTCTCTCTCTCTCTCTATCTATCTATCTATCTACCTATCTATCTATCTATCTATCTATCTATCTGTCTCTCTCTCTCTCTCTCTCTCTCTCTCTATCTGTCTCTTTCTCTCTCTATCTATCTGTCTGTCAGTCTATCTATCTGTGTATCTATCTATCTACACATCTATCTGCGTGTCTGTCTTCAAATATATATGCATATATATGTATATATACATACATATAACTGTATATACATGTATGTATATATGCATATATATATGTATGTATGTATGTATGCATGCATGTTTATATATTATATATATTCACCTAATGTACTTATGTATGTATACATATATACAAACATACACATATATAAACACACACATATATAATATATATATATATATATATATATATATATATATATATATATATATATATATA
>NC_068994.1:4551011-4552699 GCF_001194135.2 Octopus bimaculoides | reverse complement strand
TATATATATATATATATATACTTACACACTAGATATTGCACAAATGAGTATATGTGTATTTATGTGTATATATATATATATATATATATATATATGCACACACATACATACATACACACATAATCCCATGTGTTGCATGATGATAGAGGGTGGGAAGTCGTCGGTGGGGAGAGGAAGAAGAGAAAGGGAATGACTTGTAGAAGAGAGAGTGACACAGCTAGAAAGAGATAGAGAGAGACAGAGAGAGTCTGTGTGAAAATTAATAAAAGTGAGAGAGATAGGGAGTGCGAGCGAAAGAGAGAGAGAGAGAGAGAGGTATGGAACTGAAGGGGTGACTGAGAGAAACTTAAATTGAGAGAAATGATGAGAGATGTGGAAGGAGAAACGTAGACAGATAGAGAGGGAGACAGATAGAGAGGGAGACACGCGTGGAAGGAGGCGACGGCGTTGAGAGTAGAGAGGGAAAGGGAAAGTGTGGTGGGGTGGAAAAAGGGGAGCTGTATGGTTGAATCAGAAGGGGAGGGTTGGTGTATGTATGGGGGGAAAAGAGAGAGGGAACTAGAGAGAGAAAGAGTAGTGTAGAGAAGTGAGAGAAAGAGGAAAGCGTGACGGTGTTGAGAGGGGAGGGAAAAGAAAAAGAAAAGTAGAAATGTGTCAAAGAGGAGGTGGATAGAGAGGGAGAAAGGGTATACTCTGGAAGAGAGAGAGAGAGAAAGATAAAGTGATGACAAGGAAAACGAAAAGGTAAAGAGAAGCAGACAGAGAGTGAGGAGGTGACAGGAAGAAAAAAGAGAGAAACAAGAAACGACAGACAGAAAAGAGAAACGGAAAGGGGAGATGAGGTATAAGAGAGAGAGAGAGAGAGGGTGGCTGAAAGAGAGGAGAGAGGGAAAGAACTTAGAGGAGAAGGGAGTAAGGAGGTGACATACAGAAGAGAGAGAGAGAGAGAGAGAGAAGAAGAAGAGTGAAGAGGTGACAAGGAAATAGAAAGAAAGAATCAGACAGAAAGTGAGGAAGAGAGAAGAGGAAAAGAGAAGAGTGAGAGAAAGAAAGTAAAGAAAAAGAGGGAGAAAATAAGAGAAGAGAGGGAAAGGTGAGGTAGAAAATGAAAGGAAGAGAGGGAAGAGAAGAGAAATAAGGAAAGATAGACATGTGTGTGTATGTGTGTGTGAGTGTGCATGTGTGTTTGTGTGTAAGAAAAAGAGAGACTGCGTGTGAGGAAAGTGAGAGGAGCGGTTTGTGAATAGAAGGAAAGGTGGGGGGATATAAAGAATGGAAGAAGCAGACGATAGAAATATAAAACGACAGGAAATATGAGAGCGAGGGAGGAAGGGAGAGGGAGAGAGAGGAGAAAGTTGAGTAAGAAGAGATAACAGAGACAGACAGGAAAGGGAAGGGATAGAGAGAAAGTGGAAGGAGAAAGAGAGGAAAAGGAGAGAAAAGAAATAAAGAGTAGAATGATAAGGAGGGAGAAATTAGAGAAGCTGTAGGAAAAGAGAGAGAGAGAGAGAGAAAGAAGAGAAGCAAAAGTTCAACAAACATGCATACATACACACGCACAGATATATCTATGTGTGTGTGTGTGTGTGTATCTGTATACACTTCATACACACACACGCATATATATATATATATATATATATATATGCATATGCGTGTATATATATATATCTATATATATATATATA
>NC_068994.1:4543717-4549163 GCF_001194135.2 Octopus bimaculoides | reverse complement strand
TAGACACATAGATAGACTAATAGATAGACTAATAGATAAACAAGTTAAGACGATTAAAAAAACTAGGAAACTTACCTGAACGATGAGACACTTGCTGGTGTTTTTGTTATTCTTTCTCCCTGTCACACCGTCTGTATTATCATCTATCTGTGGGCAGGTACCCCCGAGTGGCTGGATGGATAGATGGACTGGCTGAGGAGTGGTCAAACACTTCTCTCTTATTCATCTACCCAACTTTATGAGTTTCCAACACCTTCGATCTACCATCGGGCACTTTCCTTCTTCCTTCCCTCTCTTCGTCTTTCAGTCTATGACTGTCGCTTGTCTGTGTCTATGTGTGATTCTATGTGCGCCTCTACCTCTCTCTCTCTCTACCTCTCTACCTCTGTCTCCCTTTCCCCTCTCGTTCTTTCCCTCTACTTCTGTCTCCCCTCCCTCTCTCGCTCTTTTCCTCTCCCGCCGTCTCCCCTACCTCTCTCGCTCTTTTTCTCTACCGCCGTCTCCCCTCCTTCTCTCGCTCTCTCCTAGCTTCCCCTTCTTACTTCTCTCTCTCTTGCACCCTCCCTCTGTCTATATACATTCTCTCCGTCTTTCTCAATCTCCCCTCTCTCGCATATCGCTTTCACTTTCCCTCTTTCTCTCTTTACTTCTTGCTTACACTTTCTATTCTCCTCTCTCATATCCCTCCTTATCAAGCCTACCCTTTCTTATGACTCTCTCTCTCTCTCTTTCCCTTTATCTTGCTTCCTTTTATCTCTCACTCTCTTTTATATAACTTCCCCTTCTTATTTCTCTCTGCCTTTCCCTATCTTTATAACGTCATCTCTTCTATGCCTGTTCAACCTCCTCTCTTTCTCCCCCTCTCTCCTTCCCTTACTGCATCTACATTACCACTTTTCCCCCTCTTCGTTTTCGCCACTCTCTTCCACCACTTCTCTTTCCTTGTCTCAAAGAGAAATAGTCTCAGTCTATCTATCTATCTATCTATCTATCTATCTATCTATCTCTATCTATCTCTCTATCTATCTATCTATCTATCTATCTATCTATCTATCTATCTATCTCTATCTATCTATCTATCTATCTATCTATCTATCTATCTATCTGTCTATCTCTTTATCTATCTATCTATCTGTCTGTCTGTCGCTATCTATCTATCTATCTGTCTATTTGTCGGGTGGGGAAGGTGGCCGGGTAGTTTGTTTTCCTCTTGAAAATGCTCTTGTTTAGCCCAAGGTCAGCCCTGATCGAACAGACCTACGCTCAAAAGCACTCCAACCGCGACAATTCCGTCCTTTCCCTATCTGTAGGAAACCGAAGGACCACATAATCTTATGCGTCCTTTCCTAAGAGGGCGATGTGTGATTTCAAAGAGATTTGCCTGTTATATCTAACAGGTTCAATGACCACTTAGAGGCATCCACCTGGTTGGCTCCTGGTGTAGCGTGGTCTCGCGTGGTGGCTGAATTATGTCGTGGGGTAACGCTGCTGCTCCAGCTCATGTCAGCCCTTATCGAGCAGACCTGTGTTCAGAGGCCTTCCAAGAGTGGCCATCACATCTTTTCCCCTACGATCAGGAAGGGAATCCAACAGCAGATTATCCAAAAACGGAGCGTGTTCAGATCTGAGGGAAATTTAGCTACTCTTTTTAAGTGGGCTACAGTTTAGATATATTTTTGTTTAGCCCTCGGTAGGACCTGATCGAGCAAAGACGTTCCAGACTCCAAATTCTAGCCGTGACAATCCCGTCTTTTTTCCCATGTGCAGGAAATCTAGGACCAGATTATGTAAAGTGTCTTTTTTTTTTTTTCCAAGACGGCGAAGTTAATGTTTGAGTTAAATTTGGCTGCTATTTTTAGCCGGTGAAATTGTGTTGTGCTGTGGTTACTGGGACGTCACAGGTAAACAATCATAAAACAAGCGAACCACGTTTGCTCCTCAAAGCAAAACAAACAACAAAAGCCAGCAACTGTGACACTGTGGGGTCCAACAGTTTTGACCTCTCACCACCACCGCCACCCACCACAAAAACAACAACAACAACATTCAACAGCAATAACTTCACAAACGACAGTTTATAACTTCTTTCTCCCTCTCTACTCTTTCTTTCTCTTTCCCTCTTGTTTTTCTTTCTTTCTGTCTTTCTCTCTCTCTCTCTGTCTTTTTCTCTCACTGTCTCTCTCTCTGTTTTTCACTCTTTCTACCTCTCTGTCGTCTGCTCTATCTCGCCTGTCTTTCTCTCTGTCAACCCCTTTTTTTCTATTCGTCTCTTTCTGTCACCCTCGCCTCCTCTCTTACTTTGCATATCTTTTTGTCTCTCTCTGTTTCTATCGAGCTGTCTGCCAGTTACTTTCTCTCTCTCTCTCTCTCTCTCTCTCTCTCTCTCTCTCTCTCTCTCTCTTTGTCTCTCTGTCTATCTTCTGACCGTCTCTGTCCCCGTTTCTCTCTCTCTATTTGTCTGTCTTTCTGTTACCTCTCTCTCGTATCGCTCTAATTCTTTTCATCTCTCTCTCTCTGCTTGTCTGTCTCTGATTTTTGTCTCATCCTCTGTCTCTCTTTCTGTTTCCCCATTCTCTTTCTGTTTCTGTCAGTCCGTCCGTCAGTCTGTCTCTCATCCCCCTCTATCTATCTATCTATCTATCTATCTATCTATCTGTCTGTTTGTCTCTCTCTCTCCTCTCTCTCTCTCTCTCTCCTCTCTCTCTCCTCTCTCTCTCTCTCTCTCCTCTCTCTCTCTCCACCAGATGAGAGATGAATGTATTTGAAACTGTTGTCCCGTTTTCCCTCATGTAAATAAGGCAACAACGAACTGATGACAATATTGAGAAAGCGATATTGTTAACTGTAGGTAAAGCCAAGATCAAAAACATTCCAGAAATGACCGTTCCGTCTTTTGGCGGGGTTTATATATATTGGACTCTATAATCCAACGTGTTCTTCCTTCTTTTAAGAGGGGAATTTGGTCGCTGCTTTTAGCAGGTCGGGCGACCACGTACGAACTTTGGTGGTGACAATGATAACGATGACAACAACACCAACAACAATGACGATAAGATGGAGAGGTTTGAGCAAAGTTGGTGCCATGCGTGAGGGAGAGAGAAGTGAAAGAGAGAGGGAACGAGAGAGAGAGAGAGGGAACGAGAGAGAAAGAGAAAGAGAGAGAGTATCGGGGAAATGTGAGGAGTGGAAGTCTGGAAAGATGACTTTAACACCATCCTCCTCCTCCTCCTCCTCCTCCTCCGGTCACTCACACACTTCATCCTTTTCCCTCCTCTTTTTCTTCTTTCCTCTTCTCTGTCGATCTTTCTCTCACTCCTCTCTGTCACACACTTCATCCTTTCCCTCCTCGTTTTCTTCCTTTTCTTTCTCTTCCTTTCTAAAACCACCTTCCAACTCTCTCTCTCTCTCTCTCTCTTACTCTTTATCTTTCTCCCTTCTTTTTCTCTTTCTCCTTTCTCACTGACGATCTTATCCTTTTCTTCTCTGACACTCTATATCTTTCTTTCCAAAACAACCCTTCTCTCTCTTACATTCTTTTTCCCCTTTTCCTTTTCTTTCCTCCCCCCTCTTTATCCCTTACACTCTCTTTCCCTTCTTCATTTACTTTTCATTTCTCTATCTTAAACACTTTATCTTTTCCTTTCTCGTTTTTCTTCCTAAAATACCCCCCTTCTCTCTCTTACATACTTTTCCCCTTTCCTTCTTTCACCCCTTCTCTAACAACCTTACCCTTTTTCTAAACAACCCCCTCATCTGTCTCACAATCTTTATCTTTCCCCTTCCTCTTTTTTTCCTTTCCTCCTCCCTTCTTTTCTCAACCACCCTCCTCTCTCTCAAACGCTTTTCCTTTCCCTCTCCGACAATCTTTCTCTTCTTTTCTAAACCACCCCTCATCCTCTCTCATCCACTTTCTAACTTTCCCCCCTCCTTCATTTCTCTTCTATATCCCCCTCCTCCGTCACCCTATCTTTCTTCTTTCTTTTCTCAGACGTCCTCACTTTCTCGCTATTTTTTTATAATCACTTCTACCCCCCACTTTGCTTTCCTCTCCACACAAACACTCTCCCGCCCCACTTTCTTTCCTTCACCTATTTTCCTTTCTTTCTTTCCCTTCTTTTCATTGAATCCCTGTTCTTATCTCACTCTTACCCCCCCCCCTCTACTATCCTTCTCTTCTCCTCTCCCTTATTTTCTCACTTCCTCTCTTTCTCAATCTCTTTCCCCTCATTCTCTGCTTTTACTCCCCACCACCACAATCTCCCACATATTTTCTTTCTATTTCTAGCTTTTTTTCCCTTCCCTTTCGCCTTACTTCGTCACTTTTTTCTCTTCTCTTGCTCTCTTTCTCTCTCTCACTTTTATCACCTCTTTTTCTTTCTCTCTCTCTTTATCTCTCCCCCTTTCTACTTATCCCCCTTCCCCTCTCTTCATATATCACTCTTTTACTCTCTGCTGTCCTTCACCTTCCCATTTCATCTCCCATTCTCTCTCTATTTCCCTCTCTTTTTCTCTAATCTCCATATTCCCTCACTCTCTCCCCTTCTTCCTCTCTAATACTCTCTACCCTTTCCCCTCTTTAAACACTCAGCATTTCTCTTCCAGTCTTTCTCGCCAGTTTTTCTTTTTTATTCCGTTCAATATTAATTATTTCCCCTCTTCTTTTACCATCTCATTTCGCTCTTCCATTCTTTCGTCTTCTCACTATTTCCTCCACACTTTTCTGCTCTTTCCCTTTCTCTTTAGACGTTTACTTTCATTCTTTCTCTCCCTCCTCTTTCTCTGTCTATTTCCACCCCTTCTCTCTCTCCCTCTCTCTCCCCCTTAGTTCACATTATCTCCTCAATATCTTCCTAGTTCACTTTCTATGCCTCTTATCCTCATATTCTTTTCTCCATGTAGTTCCCCCATTCCAACTTCTCTCTCACTTTTCCTCTCCCATCTATCTATCTATCTATCTATCTATCTATCTATCTATCTATCTATCTATCTATCTATCTATATATATATATATATATATATATGCGAGCACTTGTGTGTGTTTATATGCATATACACACATCTGACATAAACATATACAGACACGCACATGTGTATAGATTATATATACACATACATACATTCATATACATAACTAGTCTACAGCAACCTTTCCCCACTCTTTTTCCTATCAAGTTATCTCTGTTATTCTCTCCCTCACTTCATCTCACTCTCTCTTTCACCCTCTTGTCCACCTTTCTCTCTTTCTCCGCCATCTTCCCCTTCCCCTTCTCTTTCTCTCTCTCTCTCTCTATCTATCTATCTATCTATCTATCTATTTATCTATCTATCTATCCGTCTATATACATACATACATACATACATATATATAAAAATATCAGATGCGGGGAGGGGGGATACACGCGAACACTCACACTCACCCAAGCGCGCACACACACGCATGTTCCCC
>NC_068994.1:4541472-4542939 GCF_001194135.2 Octopus bimaculoides | reverse complement strand
ATATATATATGAATACATGTACATATACCGTATTTTAACTTGTATAAAGAAGCCTCGTGTATGAGGAACCCCCTAATTTTGGGGGCTTAAAACTTGGAAATAAAGGTTTTGTAAGGGATTATAATACTATCCATGAATAAGAAGCTCCGGTATTTTTTTAACTTAATTTTTGATGAAAAAAGGGGGTTCCTTATACACGTTAAAATACGGTATGTATTTAATAACAGTTTGCATGATAAACTCTTCAATTCCTGCATTAAAAATGTCATTTACTCTTGCTTAGACAATATTACAAACTACAATAGACGAAAATATAAACCTACACAGCCTCCAGTCCACTTGCCAATCTGTAAGTGTCGAAATCCTACCAACTGTCCACTGGGAGGGTCTTGTCTCTCAAGGTCTTTGCTCTATAGAGCCACCCTCATACCATCGAATGGTATCACAAGACACTACGCGACCAGAACAGCCAATGATTTTTAGAGAAGGTATACAGAGCACATGCACTCCTTCAGATGCAGGGATAGGAAAAACTTCGCCACCCGTGTCCTGTTTCACCTGGAGATTTTTCCAACATTAAATGGAATGTAATTGACAGCTCCTCGTTACTCACTCGGAACATGCAATTGAGACGACACATTCCACACCAATCTGCAGAAATCATCAACAAAAACAATGAACAATCTTATTGTTAACACCAGAGGTACACTCTGTTAATGAACTTCAAGCATCTGACAATCCAGATATACCACTGTTGGCCTAGTTGTCCCACACACAAGGGCAGGGTGTTTAATCCGTGTTGCTCGTATATAGTATGATCTGCCCATGTTGGTCATCCAACCTCAGTCGTAACTCAACAGCATCAATGTTGGCCATTCTTGCCTAAAAAACTGCTACCGCTTATGTGTTGATGCTCTACTGAACGATGACTAAGCTTATTTCTTTTTTTATTTTTCTAAAATTTTCGTTTAATCAGAAGATATGTTAACCCTGCGAAGGGATGATTGCATACAAGGAAATACTGGTTCAATACCTAGTATCGTCGGGGAAGGAAATACCCTTAACGCAATAGGTATATATTAAACATATAGTTTATATCCAGTTGAAAGAAGAAAAGAAAACGGAGACAAGGAAGTTAATTATTTATTATTAACAAAATGGTCATTTTCGCGGAAATGAATCGATAGGTCCACGTATAACATCCCAAGGTACATCTTTTTTCTGTGATGAAATTATGCTCATGTCACATAAATACAAATGTATTTAATGTACAAATTTGCAATTAAATTACTGAGTATTAATTCAAACGGCTGTAAGAAGCGATGATGATGATGATGAATTTGTTATTAATAAATAATTGTTAACTTCCTTTGCCTCCATTTTCTCTTGTTCTTTTAACTGGATATAAACTATATACATATATATACACATGCGTGTGTATATGTATATATACATATGTGTATATAT
>NC_068994.1:4535771-4536452 GCF_001194135.2 Octopus bimaculoides | reverse complement strand
ATATATATATATATATATACATACACACACATATATGTATGTGCATATATATGCACCTGTATGTATATGAGTGTACACATATGCACACATATATATTAGCTGTAAAGCTAGATAAGTGACTCAAGGGATTAGTGTTTCGTAACTATTTGTATGTATATATATATAAATGTGTATATATGAATGTATATGTGTATGCATACATGTTTGTAAGCATGCATATATGCTTATGTATGTACGTATGTATGCATGCATATATGCATCTATGTATGTATATGTATGAATGCATATATGTATGTATATGTAAGAAGTTATGTATGCGTTTTCTTGTTTGTAGCTTTGCGTATCTTTTTGTGTAGGATTCTCTTGGGGTGAATTTGTGTGTTTTTTATGCGTTGGTGCGTGCATGTATGTATGTGTGTGTTCGTGTATAAGAGATCGTGTATGCATGTATGCATGCATGTATGTATGTATGTATGTAGGTGTGTGAATTTTCATTTTCTACATGTGTGTATGTGTTTGTGTATATAATGTACGTTTTTTTTTTTTCGTGAAGGAATGCATGTATGTATATATGCTTGTATATATGAACGCGTGGTTACGTGTGTGTGTGTGTGTGTGTGTGTTAAGAGGAGGACGCGCCTCTCCACCACAGCCAACACGTGAAAGAGAGGGGGATATGGG
>NC_068994.1:4531625-4534292 GCF_001194135.2 Octopus bimaculoides | reverse complement strand
ATATATATGAAGTGGGGAATATGGAGGTCTGCTTTGTGCGTTAAGATACAAGGTACAGGGGAAGAATGGAAGTTATAGATAGATAGATATAAAGACAGATAGACAGACAGACAGTCAGATAGATAGATAGATAGATAGATAGATGGATGGATAGATAGATAGATAGATAGATAGATAGATAGATAGATAGATAGATAGATAGATAGATAGATAGACAATGAGAGAGAGAGGCAGGCAGGCAGACAGACAGTGAGTGAGAGAGAGTGGGTGCTGATTGGAAATAGATGAGGAAGTGAAAATGTGACAGAATAGAGTTAGGGGTCCTTGGCTGGGTAGATGATGAAGATTGTGGTGTAAGAGAGAAGAAAAAAAGGGAACGGGTGGGAAGGCTTCAGTAGTAAGAAGATAGATAGATAGATAGAAACAGAGAGAGATGGATAGACAAATAGATAGACATATATATATATATATATATATACAGAGAGAGAGAGAGAGAGAGGGAGGGAGAGAGAGAGTGAGAAGGGTAGAAAAAGAAAGCGTGTTTGAAAGATAGGGTAATAAGTAGATGGGGAGATTTGAAAAGGTGATTACAGTGAAAAGAGAGACCCCAGAAAGGTAGCGAGAATGAGAGAGGAGTTATGAAGGGCGTTTGATGGAACAGTGATAAAAGAGAGGGAAAAAAAAGAATGAAGAGGTGGAAGAGAGAGGCGGAAGGTGTGAAGGTGTTTGTGCTTGAGATTGCGCGTGTGTGTGTGTGAGTGTGTATGTGTTTGTGTGTGTGTGTGTGTGAGTGAGAGTGAGAGAGAACGAGTGAACTTGTATGTGTGTATGTCCGTGCGTGTGTCTGTTATATAAAGTATGTGACAGTGAGAGGAGAGAAAATAGTGACAGAGAGAGAAAGAGATAGAGAAGGAAAGTGAGAGAAAGAAAGAGAGAGTTGTATAAAAAGACGTGGAGAAGAGAATAAAAGAGAAAGACACATTGGAGAGAAAGAAATAGGAACAATGAGTCAAGGAGAGAGAGAGAGAAGGAGTGTGTGTAGAAAAAGACAGAGGTTTATAGAGGAAGGTAAATAAAACGGGATAAGAAAGGAAGATAAATACACGAGAGGAGAAGGAAGAGGAAACAACAGGCAGAGAGGAGGAAGAGAAGATGAGAGAGAAGGATAAGAAGGTAAAAGGAGTGGTGTGGTAGACGTAAGAAAAGGACGGTGTCGATAGAGAGAGAGGGAGTTGTGAAGTAAGATAAAGCGAGATAAGAAAGGAAGGTAATTGAATGAGAGGGAGAGAAGGAGATAAAGTAGAAAGACAGAGGGAGGGATAGAATTAGAGCGAAATAGAGAGGAAGAGGGAGAGTGAGACGAAGGGAGAGACAGATTAAATAGCGAAGCGTAGTTAAAGAGAGGAGAGAGATAGAGAAAGAGAGAAATAGAGAGAGGAGTGAGAGAGAGAGAGAGAGGGGGGAGGAGAGTGTGTATAGGCGGTTGGCTGCACGCGTGTGCATGTGTGTGTGTGTGTTTGTTTGTTAGACTGTGTAACAGTGTGTGACAATATGACTGAAAGAAACAGTTGTCACATGTGTTTATATACATATACATACATACATACACACACATATATATATACACGCATTGCATACAAATATATGTATACATACATGTGTGACTCTGTCTATATGTATGTGCAAGTATATGTATATGTGTGCATGCTCATGTACTTATATATATATATATATATGAATGTGTGTATGTAGAAAAATAAAGGCATGCATGTATGTATGTATGTATGGTATAAGAGAAAAGATAGGCAAAGTGTAAAAAAAGAAAATATTAAAAGTAAAAAAGGAAAGTGTATATCTAAATAAGTAAATAAATGCGAGAGAAAGGCAGGGAAGGTGATGGTTATATATATATATATATATGTGTGTGTGTATGACTGAGAGTGGGAGAGAAAGATAGAAAAATTAAGATAGTGAGAAAGAGAGAGAGAGAGAGAGAGAGAGAGAGGGGAAAAAGTGGCGTGAATACGTATATGTGTATATGCAGGTAAATTGGTGACCATGTATGTATTTATGCGTATGTATGACAGTAAGAGGAGCTGATAGAGATAGAGAGGGGGAGAGAGAGAAGCAAAATAAAGTAATACATTTATATAAAAGTATATATATACATATATATATATATAAGAAAGAGAGACAGAGAGAAAAGAGGTAAGTGTAGGTATCTGTGAGTATTTGTGCGTGCGTGTGTGTGTGTGTACGTGCGTGATGGCAAGAGAATGAGAAGAGCTGATGTATTTGCATATAAGTATGTATATATATATATATATATATATATATATATATGTTTATGTGTCCGTCAGTATGTACGTGTCAGTGTGTGTGTGTCTGTGTGTAAATGAATAGTTAGGTGGGAGAGGAAAAAGGAAGTAAAGGCAGAAGATAGAGAGGAAAGGAGGAAAGAAAAGAGACGGGGAGAAAGAGAGAGAGAGAGAGAAAGGAAAAGACAGAGAGAGGGGAAACAAGAGACGTAATGCCGAGAAATAAGTTGTGTGTGTGTATATATATATACATATATGTAATAGGCTTGTAATGCTAAAGTATTGTGCGTGTGCGTGTCTGCGTGTGTGTGTCTGCGTGTCTGCGTGAGTGTATGTAGGGGAGGAGAGA
>NC_068994.1:4529059-4529463 GCF_001194135.2 Octopus bimaculoides | reverse complement strand
ATATATATATATATATATATATAAAACGCAGGCATATATACATGCATATATATATATTTATTTATATATATGTATGCACATATATATATATATATGTATATGTATGTATATTTATGTATGTATATATTTATATATTTATATATACTCATGGATACATCTGCATAATTATATGTATGAATTATATGAATTGTATATTATATTTGAATGTAGAGGAAAATATCCTTGTTTAAGACAAAAATATCTCTAAACACCTTACTCTGCCCAGAGCGCTCTCTGTTGGACTACTGGTTGCATTTCGAACTTGTTTGTTTTCTTCAGCACCAGATGCCAAAAGAGGCAACATACACACACATACATACATTGTTGTTGGCACTCCGTCGCTTATGACGTCGAGGGTTCCAGTT
>NC_068994.1:4524524-4529049 GCF_001194135.2 Octopus bimaculoides | reverse complement strand
GGTGTTTTCGCTCAATAAACACTCACAACGCCCGGTCTGGGAATCGAAACCGCGATCCTATGACCGCGAGTCCGCTGCCCTAACCACTGGGCCATTGCGCCTCTTCATTCTGACGAGAGAAGAGATAAATAAGAGCTTTATACTAGACATATACTCTTCAGTAGAGTGACGAGTATTGAATCCAGAGAATTTTGGGTGGGAGGATAAATAATACAATCTAACGTGTTATTTATTCCTCTCCACAAATAGATTTGGAGTTTATAGCAATTTCAAAGAAAAACAAGAAGTCCGTGGGCACCTTTTGAATAAATTAACGCAAGTTGTCGGCGCATGCGCTACAATGCAAACATTTCTGGCCAATTGGAAAGTCTTTGTCTTATATTTGTCTTCGACTCTATATTTCCAATGGAGTCGGAAGGTGACGTCGTTAAGTATTGCACAATAATTTCCTCTATCTGTCGTGGCTGTGAGCCAGAGCTTGAGTCTCGACTAACGATTTTCCAGACCATTCCTAAATGTTCTCAGCCAATTTTTTTCTCTCTATTCACTTCTCTCTTCCACCACGATTCCTTTAAGAATGCTTTTAAGAAGGCCATTGGGTCTTGTTATAAGGCTATATTATCTCAGCTTTCTTTTATTCGCTGTTGTGAGAAGGGCTTCAAGGAAGCCAATGTAACGCTGTATGGTTTCGCGATTTGATCCAGTCGTGATGTGATCCAAGGACAAGGTGCCACAGATGTGCATGGCCGATAAGTTTGATTCGGCGATCAGTAGACACCATCGTCCCAAGTACTTGGCAGGTATTTTCTTCTATCGTCCCTAAAATAGATGAAAGGCAAGGTTGACCTCGACGGCATTTGAACTCAGGACATAAAAACCAGCTAGAAAGAACGAATATATAGTGTGTGTATTGTGTTTATTTGGCAAAAAACAGTGACCATCCCAAAATACAGCAATATTTGTTTCAGCACACAACTTCACATCAGGAATCTTGCAAAACAAATTCGCAAACGTAATACAATAAAATGTTATGTAATGTAATGTAATGTAATATAATATCATATAATATAATACAATACAATATAATATAATATAATATAATATAATATTATATATATATATATATATATATATATATATATACACATATATATAAGAGCGTTGTAGTTCGCTTGAAGCATTGTAATATCGAAGTATGTCAAAAGAGAGAAAATAGAAAGCTTCTGACAATGTGGAAAGTTTAATAAAACCTTTATATTTCGGGTTCAAAGGCCCATCTTCAGACGAAAAGAACAGCTTAAGTTCAGTTATGTGGGTTCTGCATCCTACATAACTGAAGTTTTCGTAGACTGTTCTTTTCTTCTGAAGATGGGCCTTTGTGCCCGAAATATAGATTGTATTAAACTTCTCGTATTATCAGAAGTTGTGTATATTTTCTCTTTTTACATATGTATATATATAGAGAGAAATGTGTCTATGTATGTATGTATGTATCTTATAATAATTCTGCTTGTCATTACTTATTAGCCCGTCAGTAACGCTTTCACGTGATTAGAGAAGAAGAAAGGAAAGAGGGAGAGAGAAAAAGAGGATAAGGCGAAGAGTGAGGCAGAAAGAGAGAGAGAGAGAAAGGAAAAGAGGGAGGGTGAAAAGACAGAACGAGAAGCGTCCATGACATGTGGGAGGGGGAACGTAATATTTATTACGTGGTTAAAAAAGTTAGTTGAAAGTAGTGATACAGTGGAGAGTTAGGAATATAATTTTAGCAGAGGGCTGATGTTCTGATGGTGAGGTTAAAGAAAGGCAAAGAGGAAGAGAGAAAGAAAGAGAGAGAGATGGTAGTAGTGGTGGTGGTGGCGATGATGAGTGCATAGTGAGAAGTAATTTAAAAAAAAATTAAACTGAATTTTTTGTATCACCTATCACTTAACGCATGCGCATTCCAAACTTGCCATTCATTTTAGAAAAGAAACCAGTTGATAGTCATATACAATGACTATCAATAAATCACAAGGGCAGACATTTGATAAAGTGGGGCTGTTCTTGCGTGACCCTGTATTCGGCCATGGTCAGCTATATGTTGCATTCGCAATGGTTCTCAAACGATCTGATGTTAAAGTTAAAGTTATCAATACTGACAAACAAAGGAAAAGAAACAGGAAAACTTACACGAAGGACATAGTCTGCAAAGAAGTAATGGATTGAAAGATGTGCGCAAATTGAAATGTGTATTGGTTCTGACCAATCACTTTGCCGTATAATTTACCAACGATATGGTTTTCAGAGCATACCATGCTGCATTAAATGTTTAACACCGTGAAATTGTGACCCCAATATTTTACATATAAAATAACTTTTTTACAATAAACTTTTTTAACATTATTTACATTTGACGGATATATGTCCTCACCTTGTTTCTTGTTAACACAACGTTTCGGCTGATATATTCTCCAGCTTTCATCAGGTGTCTTGGGGAAATTTCGAACTTGGGTTCTCATTCCTAAGGTATTTTTCGATGTTATAATAATAATAATAATAATAATAATAATAATAATAATAATAATAATAATAATAATAATAGTAATTATTATTATTATTATTATTATTATTATTATTATTATTATTATTATTATTATTATTATTATTATTATTATTATTATTATTATTATTCAGGTCACGAACTCGGAATCTTGGGGTTTTCTAGATATGAAATTTCTAGATAGGAAATTTCTAGATATGAAATTGTGACCATGTAAATTTTAAAATGTAATCTTTTCTGTTAATGGGGAAATGGAAAAATAAGAATGATATATTTATTTTATGAGTGCTGTGTATTAATTCTATAAAATTGTGTATAAAGTATATAAAGTGCATTAAGTAATCATCGTCTTCCAATTTCTGTCAGTTTTCAATGAAAAGCGAACGTATCTTTTGATACAGACACAACACGGTCCACGCTTTCAGGATTTCTGGATAAGGTTTTCAAGAATGACCTTCCTAAACAACGCCTCCACTCCTCGACTCACAGAACGGGGAATTCTACTGTTCTGCTACCAATTGCAGTAGACATCTACCAAGAGGTCCCAAAACAAGTCAGGCGTATGAGAGCAAATCTCATGGGGCAGAACGTTCAAATTAGGCGATTTGTCTCCCGTATTGACAACCATCACTTCCCATATTTCCTTTGCTTTTATCAGCTTTTCGCAAAACTTCGCCTTCCTCGTTGAGGTAAGCGCTGAAATTCACCCTTCTTTCCGGTCCACCACTCGTCCTAAACTGTCCAACAAATTGCGAATGAATGTTTGGGGTTGAGTAACATATGTCTATTGTGGTCCTCCAAAGACCGAACTGCAATTTTATTGTCACGTTGCACCAGCACCAGCAGGACTCATCGAACGACTTTCGTCGCCCTCGTATCTTTGACCACTGACAACATCCACTCATATCTTGGCTCTGACGCTCCGGCCTTCGTGATTCTTGTTAAAGAACTGGTCAAAGGTTAATATCACCGTAGGCACGTCAGTTGCGATGCCTTTCTTAAGCGCTTCTTTTAAGTTTTTAAATTAAATCTCCTCTTTTTATAACCTTATTGAGCCTAATCGATTCAGCTCAAATCACTTTTTTACTGGGTGAACCACCATTTGTTGTTGACGGTTACCTTTGTCAACACATGCTTAAATAATTCGCCCATTCAGCCTCTGCAGCATGGCTCACCGGGAGCGATGCGTGCAGCTTCCAGTAACCGAATTCCTGCCTACGAAGACTAACTAGGTGGACCGTGAAGATGACAAATTACATACATACCAGCTCCAGGAATGCGTTAATTATATGTAAATTGGCATATACACTCCTTACCCATTTTTGTCCCCGATCTCGTTCTTTGTTTACATCTGACGTCTCAATACGAAACGTTGCAGCAAAAATCGGGGCTGGCAATAATTACTATAGAATATCTGTAGAAATAACGATTAACAAAACAAATTTGTGATCTGTGTAACCGAAGATTTTAAATTGTAGACAACCTATGCTATCCTTATTCATTGGTCTGTAAGAATACTCTATCTAGATATGATCTGGATGACCCAATGCGATTTGTTCATGTCCACGTTGGCACATTCAGGAAATCCAGTCTTTAACTGTCCAATGCACCCGAAATGACATACCAAACGGTCACTAACTCTAAAGAGTGGGTTATTCCGAGGGAAATTTCTAGACGTTTGAAAAAATCCAATTGTCCCGAACCCGTCAGACGACCAGATAACTCCTAGTCTGAAGGCACCCCCTTCTGTCATTCACTCCCAGGACCACCATGGCCGCAGTCACATGACTGAAACAAGTAAAGCAATAAAAATCTATGCCATTTTAATCCCGAGCAAAGCCGGGTATCTCTGCTAGTATATATATATGTGTGTGTGTGTGTGTGTGTGTGTGTGTGTGTGTGCGCCTCTCCCTACATATATATCCACATCCATGTCTCTCCATCTATCTATCTATCTATCTATCTACCTACCTACCACGCGCGCGC
>NC_068994.1:4522229-4523295 GCF_001194135.2 Octopus bimaculoides | reverse complement strand
AGCAAGCTGAAGTTCGCCGCCCTTACAGATATAAGTTTTTAAAAATATTAGTTTTCACAAAGAGAAAACGTGAAAATGTGGACTAAAAAACAAATGGCGCCCCGGGCGACTGCCCGAGTTGCCGGTGCCTTGAATCGGCCCTGAATGGGAGTCAAAAGGCATCCATAAATAAATTTAAAAAATGGTTGAGAATTCCTAGTGAAGTACTTGTAGGCGCAGTTACCTCTCCTGACGGCAGTTGCCTAAATAGTTCGCCACTAGATGGCACACGTAACTCTAAGGTTCCGACACTCAGCCGTTCCTCTTTGTCATCGTGACGCCATGGCGAGAGGACATGACAACGCCAGCTCTTGTACTACACGCGCGGCAGCTAGCAGACATCGAGCAGACACGAGGTAATACACAGAAGATGAACATGGTTTTCGCTTGTAAACACTTTCCATGATTATTCAACTTGTATAGGTTTGTGACCCAGAGTAAAGGTATTTAAAAGTTACGGCTTGGTTCTATGAATTCATTGTACAGCGTTCCTTTATCGAAGTCGTCGTGAGATGGTTTCACCTTGTCAGACCACAACCATCAATATACTCAACAGTGACGTGGTGTATAGCAGTTTAGATTTATACGAAAATGTAGGAAGTATAAAAATAGAAGTTGTTTGCTTTTGATGACAAAAAAATAAACTAACAATTAAGAATCTCAAAAGCATTTCGCATCAGAGGTGCTTGAAAATAGTTCAGATCTAAAGAGGCGTTCGTATCAAAATAAAAGAAGTACCACATAATTACATTCAACAGAAATACATAAACAAAACTTGCGAAGTTTAATCATTCAAGTTTAATGAAGGACGAATATTTCCCCATATTGTGTGTGTGTGTGTATGTGACAAGAAGGTTTGATTCCCAACCACATGGTTCCAGGTTCAATCCCTCTGCGTAGCACCTTCGGTAAGTGTTGTCCCCTATAGCCGTGGGCCGCACAAATCCTTGTGAGTGGATTAAGTAGACGGAAACTATACATACATAAATACGTACGTACGTATTTATGTATATGTATGTATGTATAT
>NC_068994.1:4519131-4521427 GCF_001194135.2 Octopus bimaculoides | reverse complement strand
TGAAAACAACATTCAAAAGCCGTTTTCCTATGTGTTCGTTCCGTTGTCTGTAGTTTATTGTTCTAACGTCCTGTACCCTGATATGCATGTATATACACATGTAGATGTAAGTATGTACATATATGTGTGTATACATGTATATATATTCTTTGTATTATTACATTATTGAACGCACACGTCCTTTTTTGCAAGTATGTCTACTATATATATATATATATATATACGTATGTACGTACATACATACATACATACATACATACATACAGGTGTGTGTGTGTGTGTTTCTTCCTCACTACCGCTTGACAACCGGTGTCGATTCGTTCCACTGGAAAACCGTTCAAGGATGTGCCCCCGCATGGTCGCAGACCAATGCCTGAAACAAATAAGAGATAAAAGCTACACGCACGTGTGTGCGTATCTCTTCTACATAGACCCACATACGCATGCGCAAGCTAATACAGAAGAACGCTCTCCAGCATTTACGTGACATAAAATACTTAGAATGTTTCGTTACAATTGTTTTTTTTTTGTTTTTTTTTATTTATATATTTGTAATAATAGCTTTTCTACTTTGTTGTGAATATCTTTTGATGTATGTATGTATGTATGTACGGAGGTAGGTAGCTGTGTATGTGTATGTATATGTACGTGTGTTTGTATACATGTGTGTGTATGCATGTATAACAATGGCACTCTTCTTTTTTTTTTGCTTCTAATAATGATAATAATAATAATAATAATAATAATAATAATAATGATAATAATGATAATAATAATAATAATAATAATAATAATAATAATAATAATAATAATAATAATAATAATAATAATAAAAAAGCGAGCTGGCAGAATCGTTAGCACGCTGGGAGAAACGCATAGCGGACGTTCTGAGTTCATATTCCGCCGAGGTCGACTTAGCCTTTCATCCTTTCAGGGTCGATTAAATAAGTACCAGTTGCGCACTGGAGGTCGATGTAATCGACTTAATCATTTTGTCTGTCCTTGTTTGTCCCCTCTATGTTTAGCCCCCCCCCCCTGGCTAATGGCGTTAGTAGTGAGTTAATAATAATAATAATAATAATGATTTCTTTTGCTTGCCACCTGGGCGAAGAATGATTGGGACAATACCAAGACAGACATCAAGTGTGGGACTTTACATATAATGGAATGATTAAAAAAAACAAACACAATAGTAATAATAATTTGAATATTGATTCAATTTACTCTTTTACTTGTTTCAGTCATTTGACTGTGGCCATGCTGGAGCACCACCTTTAGTCGAGCAAATCGACCCCCAGGACTTATTCTTTGGATGCCTAGTACTTATTCGATCGGACTCTTTTGCCGAACCGCTAAGTTTCGGGGACGTAAACACACCAGCATCGGTTGTCAAGCGATGTTGGGAGGACAAACACAGACACACACATACATATATATAAACATATGTACGACGGGCTTCTTTCAGTTTCCGTCTACCAAATCCACTCACAAGGCTTTGGTCGACCTGAGGTTATAGTAGAAGACACTTGCCCAAGGTGCCACGCAGCGGGAATGAACCCGGAACAATATGGTTAGTAAGCAAGCTACTTACCACACAGCCACTCCTGCGCCTTTAAATGACATTTTAATAAAGAAAAATGTGGGAATTTTAACAGTAATATTAAATTCATTAATAATATTTAATATTTTAAAAAATCGTTTATCGTATCAGGTATTTCTCTCCACTTGAAAGTAGCCTAAAGATTCCGACTGATTAAAATGTTTATGAATAAACGCTGTCAATGTCAACTGTGTTCGCGCGCTCATCTAACTCTGATGTCTAAGCCGCACGCTGATTGGTTAAAATATTGTTTGTAAGATTCAGTCTGCTGGAGCCTGTCGGAATGGCGTTCTAGAGAGGGATGAACTTCGCTTGTCTAATAATACCCACGGCAGCGCCTTATGTTATGGCGTCATCCATTTTGATAACCGATCCACCCGAAAAATACTCTTCGTGTTATGATACAAATTTCATGATTTCAAGCAATTTAAAATGAAATCTGTTTTTAACACCAGCTTAATAAGAATGAGTTATTTTGCAGAATTCTTTATTATTTCAAAATTAATGTCATAATGGAAGTGTGTTTGAACAGAAATATGGTAACAAAAGGCCTAAGGAATTATATATATATTTAAAAGATAAATAAGTAAATGAATGGAAATCAAACAGGTGTGTGTGTTAATTAATAAGGAATTAAAACAAAATGACAATAAAAAATATATATACATGTATATATATATATATATATATATATAT
>NC_068994.1:4515260-4519088 GCF_001194135.2 Octopus bimaculoides | reverse complement strand
TATATATGTATGTATGTACACAGACACACACGGACAAACACTCCCACTCCCACACACACACATGCATACATACATACATATACAGGGTTTGGCCAAAACTCACCCGACAGTAGATCAAAATTACATAAATATTTAATATTCAATTTTATTTATTCGTTTGGAAAAAAATGGTGTCACTCAAGAAGGACTTCAATTTGAACAGTTTTCGTGATGTTTCATATTCAGGTGCTTTTATTAAATTCATTCAGTTGTTAAACATAAATAAATCTTGGAATTAAATGGTTTTGATTTACTGTCAGGTAACTTTTGGCCAACCATAATTCACGAAAAAAAAAACAAAGAAAAAACAACAGACGAAGACAGGTGGTGTAAACAACAAATGGATGTATTCATATAACGCTCGGGAATAGAGAAAATCTTTAACGTTTCGAGCCTACGCTCTTCAACAGAAAGGAACACAGAAAGAAATAAGGAGAGAAATAAGGAAAGAAAAAAAAGGAGAATATATATATATATAAGGAATATGAGTGATTTCGAGTAAAACCAGGGCTTTAGAGAATTGCCAGCTGAAGACGATATCTCCTGGGGCTAAATTACAGCAACATTCGTCCTAAACCAGGACTTCCATGTTATGTTGGCAAACAATCTTTACTCCAAAGTACTGTTGCTGAATATCTCTCGTTGTGAGATTTACAAATAGTAATTTTCTAAGGAGGGGTTTAGTTCACTGGTGATCTAAACGAATAGGCACGCTGCACAAGTGTTATAACTGGTCACCCGTTAGGTTCCAAGTTCACATCTGAGACTGGAGCTAATGATCCGTAGTAGGCTTCCGAAAAAGAAAATGGACTACGAAACCAAGGCAGGACGAGTATCTCAGGTCATTTAGAATATTTAATTAGAGTTAGGTGAATCAAAAATGGAGAAGTAGAAGTAATTAATGTCTTACAGCTGTTTCTGGGGTATCCCAGGTGATGGGTCAACATTTCCATGCATTGGGTATTCTGTCATCATAGACAAGGCATGCAGGAAAGAGGTTTGTATTTTGTAATAAAGAGGGACTCTTTACTAATTCTTTAGCTACAGGTTGTATCGTCCCTGAATTGATAGAGGGGAAACAATTCTGAAATTTTGTTATTGAGCAAATGTCGATGTGTTGGCTGAATGCTATTTTTCTGTTTCTTTAAATTTTGATCTGGGATCTGTGCAGAGCCATCCTTTGACTCTAAAAAATGGTGTCCACCAAATCAGAAAGATCCCAGATCTACTCTCAAGGCTCTGGTCTGTCCGAGGCGATAGTGGAAGAGTGTGGTCCAAGGTGTCAGTGGGACTGAACCGGGGACCATATGATTGAAGAGCAAACTTCTTACCACACTGTCAAATTATATTTCAGATCGAACGATCGATCGATCGATAGATAGATAGATAGATAGGTAAAACTCATACTTTTTATTGAAGCTCTTCCTTTTACCTCCCTCCTCTATTCTTTTACTCTATCTTCGTCTACCTTTCTCTTTTCTCTCTCTCTCTCTCTCTCTCTCTCTCTCTCCACCTCTATTTTCTCTCCCTTCTCCCTTCTCTTTCCCACCTTCTCTAATTTAAACCTTCTTTCTCTCTATTTTAAAACTCAGTCTATATCTTTCCCCTCCATCCTTTCATCTCTCTACCAATTTATTCTCTCCCCCTCTCTCTCTCTCTCTCTCTTTGTCTTTTCCTTCTCAATTACGACCTCTACCGTCTCAATTTCCCCCCTCTCGTTTCATCTCCTACTCTTTCTCGTTCACCGTTCCTCCACCTCCATTTCTGCTTCTACTCTTTCCTTCTCCGCTTTTCCTCCAACCATTCCTCTCTTCACAAAATCCCATCCTTCAATCTCTCTCCCTACCCCCTCTCTCAGTCACATCCTTCTCTTTCTCCCTCATTCTCCACTTATATTCCCCCCTCCCTTCCTTTTATTCCTCTGCACAGCTACTTACTAAGAAGTCGTCAGACTTTCTTCCAGTTTCATCGCTTCACACTTTCTCTTCTTTTTTCTTCTCCTAAACTTTTTCCTTTCTTCCTCCTTCTCCACTCTACTCCCTCCCTCTCACACTCTATCTTTCATTCAACTTAACACCCTCTCTTTCTCCCTCTCTTACTCCTTCTCCCTCTCTTACTCTTTCTCCCTCTCTTACTCTCTCTCCCTCTCTTACTCTTTCTCCCTCTCTCTCTCACGACATGTCTCAATCAATCCGTCTCACCTTTTACATTCCAAACATCTTTTCTATTACTTTTACTTCTCACTTCCCGCCATTCTCTCGCTTTCTCTCTTTCTCTCTATCTCTCTTTCCTTTTCTCCTTATTCTCTCTTTCTCCCTTTTCATATTTCTCCCTATTTTTACTTTCTCTACTTTTTTCTTTCTCACCCTCCCTTTTATATACCTTACTTTCTACTTTCTTTTCTTCACCCTCCCATTTACACACTTTACTCTCTGTTTCTCTCTTTCTCAACCTCTGAGATATATATACCTCTCTCTCTCTCTCTACTCCCCTTCATCACCCCTTCGTTTAGACATCATATCCTCTTCCTCCTTCCTGTTTTCGTTAATCTTTCCCTTTTATACACCCTCCCGTTCTTCTCTACCTACTTTCTCTCTTTTTCTCCCCCTCTCCTTTACACATCTAACCTTCCTTTCTCCTCTTCCTCACTTCATTTGCATTCATCTCCTCCTCGCTTTCTCCCCTTCCTCCCCCTCTCATTTAACTATCATATTCTCCATACATATTCTTCCCACTCCTACTCTCCTCCCTATCACACCCTACTTTATCTCTCTCTCTTCTTCCTTCTCTTTCACCTTTGCACAAAATACCTCTTTCCTTTCCGTTTCTTTTTTTCTTCTCTTCCCCCTCTTTCCTACACATCTCCCTATCTTTCTAATCTTTCTCACTCCCCCTCTTTCTCACACATCGCCACTTCTTTCCCCCCTCCTCCTTACATGTTACTCTCTTCCTTTCACACATCTCACTCCCATTTAATCCTATTCTTCCCTCTTCCTCCTCCTCACCTTCATTCAACTATCTCTCACCCTCCTCCTTCTCTCTCTCATTTTACTCTTCCTATCCACTCCCTCAGAATCATTACTTTACCTCTCTTTTCTTACCTTCCTCCCACTCACGCTTTCCCCCCTCACTCCTTTGTATTACGCTTTTTTATTCACTCCCCCTCTGTCTATTCCTACCCATCTCATTTCCCTTAACTCGTCTCTTTCACCCTCTCTCAAACGCATACACACTCTGTCTCTGTCCCTCTCTCCCTCACTCAGCCACTCACTCATGTTCTCTCTCTCTCTCTCTCTCTCACTTACAAGGCCTTTTATTTGTTTATTTACTCAGATATTTAGTTATTTATTTACTTGCTTATTTTAGTTTCTTAATGTTATCTCTCTTTTCAGCCTTCTTTACGCCACACGGCATTCACAATGTCTTCTCTCTCTCACCTACTTCTCTCTTGCTTTCATTCTCATACAGTATCTATTCTCTCTCCCCCCCTCTCTCTCTCCTCTATATCTTTATATCTCTTCCTCTCTACCCGTCTCACACTTTTTCCTTCTAGTTCACTATCAACCCTTCTCTTTTATCTCTCTTTCTCTCTCTTTTACAGTCACACACTTTTTATTCTCCTTCTCTTTCCCCTCTCTCTGCCTGTCTCTCTCTCTCTCTATTTGTCACACTCTTTTATCTCTCTTCTTCTCTTTCCATTTCACTAATTGCCTTTCATTCATCTCTCTCTCTCTCTCTCTCTCTCTCTCTCTCTCTCTCCCTTTCCTTCTTTCTATTCTGTTATCCATC
>NC_068994.1:4514109-4515250 GCF_001194135.2 Octopus bimaculoides | reverse complement strand
TCTATTCTGTTATCCATCACACACACACTCTCTCTCTCTCTTTTTTTCTTCTCTTACACTGTCCCATTCTGTTAGCCCTCTCTCTCTCTCTCTCTCTCTCTTACTTTTAAACTATCTCTAATACTCCTTTATCTCTCCCTTTCTCTCACTCTTATTTCACTCTCTCTCAATCTCTCTCTCTTTACGCTCTCACACTTTTATCCCTCCCTCTCTCTCTCCTCTTTCTCATTCTCACCCTATCTCTCTTGGCTTCTTCTCCATTTTTCCCTATCTACCTCACCATCTTTCCACACCACTCATATATCTCCATATCGCTATCTGTCTATATCACCATCTTTCTTCGTCACTCTTATATCTCACTCACTCACTATCTGTCTACTTCTTCTCTTATTCTTTCTCTCCCCCTCTCTCTTTGTCAAGCTTCCCTTCACCTTCCACTCTCTTCCAATATTTCTTTGCGCACTATTTTCCTTTCCTCTTTCATTATTCAACGCACCAATCTCACTCTATCTATCATCATTCATTTCTTCACAATCTCCTTTACACTTTCCCCTCTGTTTTTCTCCTCGTCTTCCATACTATTTCTCTTTTATCTCTTAGCCTCTCTCTCTCTCTCACATTCACATACTTTACGTATGTAAGCATGTATGTAAGTATGTATGTATCTATATATATATATATATAACACATACATATATATACATAAAAAATATATGTATACATATTGATATATATAGATATATTAATGTTTGTTTTTATGTTTTATGTATAGAGAGGGAGAGAGAGAGAGAGAGAGAGAAGTATGTTGGTGCAAACGGGAAAAATAGAACTCAAAATATGAGTAAATAAACGTTTTTATTAATATTTAGCAGAAATAACAGAGTGACTCAAAGCCCGAGAGTTTCGGGCGGTGACACTCAAGTGCAAACTCACAAAACTGTCGGGACCTTGAGTCACTCTGTTACTTCTGCTATATATTAATAAAAAATATATATAAAAAACAATCAATATATACATACATACATACATACATACATATACATATATATACATATATAATATAATATAGGATAAAATCTTTATAAGAATTTATCAAGTAGTCAGCGTGAAAAAACCCCTTATATAAATTATATATACATAT
>NC_068994.1:4509658-4511474 GCF_001194135.2 Octopus bimaculoides | reverse complement strand
ATATATATACATGTATATATATATACATATATATATGTATATATGTATGTATGTATGTGTATATGTATGCATACATACATACATACATACATACATGCATGCATGCATACATAAGCCCACAAACACACTGGAGAATATAAAACAAATACGCACAGACATCACACATCTAGACACACAGTCATACATACACATACATAACCATATACACACACATACACACACATACACGCAATCTATTTAATATTTATATTCATTATGAACCGTATTTGCATTCAACAGACACCCACTTGAATAGTGGATAGATGTAATGGTATGTAATGGTATGTAATGGTATGTAATGGTATGTATGTGTGAATATAATATACGTATGCATGCGTACAATATATGTATATATAAGATTACGTATGGATATGTGAATGTAGCAATCTATATGTATATATGTATGTATATATGCATATATAAGTCTATGACATTCCTGTACTATCACAGCCAACATCAATTTATTTTTAGTTTAGTTTACTTTAGTTCTGTAGAAGGACGTAGGCTCGAAACGTCAAAGACACTTCCATTTCTCTTGAGCGTCAAACTAATGGACATTGTTTTTATTGTTCTCTCACCTTTCTCTGTCTTTTTTCTTTTAACTTTTTTTCTGCGCAATTTTGAATTATGTGTGTGTATGTATATATATGTTAACACTTTCACCCTCCGCAAAAAAATCCCAAATTTTATTTAATTTGCTTTGCGGGAAGGACTGTGTCAACGAAGTCGCGTATTGTCCTTGCCTTCGGAACGCGGAGTAGATGGAACAGGGACAACTGACGAAGGGGTATACTCTTTATGTTGCATGTCTCGTTTCTCTGTTTTTTTCGTTGTTCGAAAAAAAGTTCGTTTCCTATGTTTTCGTTTTTATGCTTTCGTTTTTCATTGTGTTTTCTGGCCGAAGTTCGCCAGAGGACCATGAAATGGCACATACTCAGATATGTGGAATGTTTTTTTTTAATGTTTAATTTGTGCATATATTCACCTGATGAAAACGGTTTTTTTTTCACATGATGTAATAATTCTATTTATTCATCAATAAAAAACATGTCTGAAACAGCTGTAGTGAATGAACCACCATCCACCTGTTGCTATTGAATCTGCAATTTAGTGTGGATCTGGAGTCTATTGAATGCAGTACAATTCGGTGCAGTGTTTGTGCAGCCATGAGACTTGTGGTATATTCAGTCAGAAGCTTATCTATCTATCTATCTATCTATCTATCTATCTATCTATCTATCTATCTATCTATCTATCTCTTTGTGTGTGAGAGTGTGTGTGATAATCGTACAGCATTAGCAGGATCGATCGAGTGGCTGGCAAAATACCTTCTCTTATTTGGTCACGTCCCCTTGCGTCTCGAGTTCATATCTTGCCCAAGTCGACATAGCGTTTCTTACCAACGAATCCGTTGAAACAGCTAGCAGCTAAGTAGTGCGTGTCGGCATAGTTTATTACATTGCTCCAGGATGGCCAGAGTGCAATGACTAACAAAACAAACAAAACTAAACAAAAAAAAAATACATGTGTGTGTGAGTGTGTGAACGTTTACGTGTGCACACACACACATTCACACACATTCACACACACATACACACACACATTCATACACACATATCTGTATGTATTGTATTATTTATATAGATGGAGGACGAGAGGAAATGGAGGCAGAGCGTGTAAACAAATGGTATGTAGATAAACATAGCCATATATATGTGTGTCTTGTACGTGTGTGTGTGTGTGTGTGTGTGTGTGTGTGTGTGTGTGTGTGTGTGTG
>NC_068994.1:4508369-4509337 GCF_001194135.2 Octopus bimaculoides | reverse complement strand
TCTTGTGCATACATAATTATATACATACATCTTTTTTTTTTACTTGTTTCAGTCTGCGGCCATGCTGGGACTCCGCCTTGAAGAATTTTTAGTCGAATGAATCGACCCTCGTACTTTTTTTTTTCTTTAAGCCCGGTACTTATTCTATCGACATCTTTTGCTCAACCGCTAAGTTACGAGGACAAAAAACAACCAATACAGGATCGTCAGCACGCCAGTCGAAACACTTAGCGGCATCTCGTCCGCCTTTACGTTGTGAGTTCAAATTCCGCCGAGGTCGACTTTACCTTTCATCTTTTCGGGTTCGATAACATAACTACCAGTTGAAGACTGGGGTCGATATAATCGAGTTACCCCTTTTTCTTCGAAACTGCTGGCGATGTGCTAAAATTTGAAACCATTATACGAGGAATGCTGAAAAGTTCCTGACTTTGGGTTAAAGAAAATACAGGAGGATCACTTAATTATGATTTTATTGAACATACCCCCTCTCAAATTCACACACTAATTGCAGTGGTCCTTCAGTTTTTCTAAGCCCTGTAAAAGAACTCAGAAGCTTGGGCCTCCACCAGGCCTTTCATGATACCCTTAAAAGCCAGGAACTTTCCAGCACCCTTCGTGCCGTATATTTGATAGCCTAAAAGACACATGGGCATTGTTGATGCACCCCAATTTCAGCAACACCTATTCAGGATAAGCTTTTTGTTATGCATGAAAGCTTGTAATGTAGGCACAGTTTTGCATGAAGGACCCGAGTTGATTTTTTTTTTAAGACATTTTTCGGGTGGGGAAAAAAAGCGCGTCAGATGGACCCACGATTCAACTGAAGGAAGCACACGACTGACCATGCGTGAACGCGTTGGTATTATTGTATTGAAAGTAATTCATTAAAGTGAAACAGAAAAACGAATATTTATTCGTAAGTTTTCTTAAGAGAAAGTTAAAGAGCGGAAAGTCATAAATTGTTT
>NC_068994.1:4505866-4507574 GCF_001194135.2 Octopus bimaculoides | reverse complement strand
TATATATATATATACATATCTATCTATCTATCTATCTATACATACTTACATATATATATATATATATATATATATATATGATCACGTAACAGTAAAATTGTCGTGTACTGATTACGCCATTTATGAAAACACTGTATATTCTAACTGCTAACGTATACCCGCAGAAACAAAACCTGTTTAAATACAATATTATTCTCGTTAGTTATTTTAAAGCCAGGCAGTTAAAATGATTAATATCCATGTTTTATCACAGTTTTATCTACAGAACATCTTTGAATTATCGAATAGGTCAGTCACAATGCTTACTTACAATAAATAGTTTTTTGTTTGTGTGTGTTTTCTTTGTAGGCGCCATTTATGTATGAATAAATGCTGACGAATAGTAATAAGAACTGACACCTCACGAAAGGCCAGTGAAAAGATTTAATTGACCAGAGATATGTCGGGTCATCAGGAATGAGAAGAAGAAAGAAAGAAAGACGTACAGAGAATCCGATGTAGAGCAATATGGTCAATTCTTTCAAATAAAAATTAATCAATCTCAACCGATGAAAGCCAGCGAACACAATCGAAGTTATGTAATGTATTTTGTAGAATAACGGATTGTGTGCGGTTGACATCTCCAGTAGAATGCAGTTCAAAGTACATAAATAGAGAAAACAACAGCGGCAGCCGTAACAGCAACAAGAACAATAACGAAGACGAAACGAAAAAAATTGCGTGAAGTCAAATTATTTTCAGAATATGGGAAAGTTAATATGAATGTAATTCAAATGTTCATATACTGGCAGAGTTCAGCAAAAATTCTTTATGGATAAATGTTTTTAACCAAAAAATCTGGCAAAATTGTGTCTGCGTTCTTTGTATGAAAAAGAATTCTGACTAAATTTGTTTGATTATATCAACAGTTTTATGTGTGTGTGAAAACAAGTGTATGTCAATAGCTATAAAAACACATACATATGTATAGAACCCCCCCCCCCAAAAAAAACAGAGCATTAGCTATTGCTAATAAGAGGTTTAATTACAACATCTTACGTACGTTTCATTAACATAGGGTGCTTATTGGTTACACAATGCAAAATTACAAATTCCGTAATCCAATTTGCTACCAAATCGTCAGAGATGTGTAATTATTAAACACAATATTGTTGGAGAGAAGAGGTCACGGTCGTAACCATCTTGGAGATGTCGTTTGTTCTCTCTAATATTGCGTACAATAAGAGGACAGTAACAGACACACGTTTCGCGTCAATAAACGTCATCAGCACGACATTTGCCGTACCATATCTCTTATATACATACATTTTGGGGGCAACCAGTTCGAACCATCTCAAGTGTAACTGCTCGAAACGGTCGTGACTTTTGGAACTTGACTGAGGAAAGAAAGCCACGAATGACCCGTCTTTTTGTGCCTGTCCTTCTAATTGTTGTTTCTCTTGTCTGCATTTGTATCGTCTATTTGTCCGAATGTTTTATTGTCCTGTATTGCGTTTTTGTTCCATTTATATATATATATAGATAGTTTTAGGGAAAAGAACCAGGGTTCATGAACTCATCGATGAAAATCCACTGTCACATAGAAAAATTAATAAGTAAAAGCACAATAAATATGTATAATATCGATGAGTTCATGAACCTTGGTTCTTTTCCCTAAAACTATATATATATATATATTTAATACTGTGAAACTTAATTTAATTTTAAT
>NC_068994.1:4502046-4503453 GCF_001194135.2 Octopus bimaculoides | reverse complement strand
ACAAAAATTAAAGAGCCAAGATCAAATGCGGCTTGCCCGGCTGACGATAATAATAATAATAATAATAATAGAAGATAGATGAGTTCGTTAAGAACTCATTTATCTTCTATTACATTTCTGCTGAGTTTCCAGTCCTCTCTATAAACTAATAATAATAATAATAATAATAATAATAATAATAATAATAATAATAATAATAATAATAATAATAATAATAGTAATAATAATAATAATAATAATAATAATAACTAGCGGGACCCGTGAATGACAAACTTATTGGGTTATTTCTGAAATCTTTATCCAAAAAACCTCAAAGTGTAGCCTGTGTTGTGTCTGTATCGAACGATAATTGCTCATCTGCTAATCATTGAAAACTGACAGAAATTGGAATATGATGATTACTTAATGCACTTTATATATACACTTTATGCTCAATTTTATAGACTTAATACACAGCACCCATAAAATAAATAATCACTCCTATTTTTCTAATAAACAACAAAACAAAACAAAAAAATTACGTAAATATCACGTAAAGATAAGGCGGTGAGCTGGCAGAACCGTCAGCACGCCGGGCGAAATGCTTAGCGGTATTTCGTCTGTCTTTACGTTCTGAGTTCAAATTCCGCCGAGGTCGACTTTGCGCTTCATCCTTTCGGGGTCGATAATTTAAGTACCAGTCAAGTACTGGGGAGGGGGCGATGTGATCGATTGTCCCCTTCCCCACAGTGTCTTGTAGGGCTATGTTTTGGACACTGTGTAGTGTTGAGAATCCAGGTATAGCTTCTACATCTTTTTTTCATTTATATTTTTGTGCATTTATTATGATGATGATGATGATGATCGTCATCATCATCATCATTATTATTACTACTATTATTATTATTATTATTATTATTATTATTATTATTATTGTTATTGTTATTATTATTATTATTCTTTTTGACTGAGTTGGTATTCAATGCCTGGTCTTGGGCAGCGTTGATTAAGTTTTCAGTATTCTTCTTTATGTCACCCTTGTTGAGCCACCTCTATAACGCTTCCTGGTCTTTTGATTTGTTGGTTTCACGGTGGAACTGACCATGTAATTCCATACGAATTTACTACTACTACTACTACTACTACTACTACTACTACTACTGACTGCGGCCATGACTCAAATGACTGAAATAAATAAAAGATTAAAAGAATAAAAGAATATATATATACACATGCGCATGTCTATAACGTATACAAACATACATATACAATTGAATGGAGAGAGAGAGAATATAAAAAATAATGAATATATGTATGTATGTATGTATGTATTTATGTGTGGATATTTGTATGCATATATATGCATGTATATGTGTTTCTGTGCGAGCATTTATATATATATATATATATATAAATGCTCGCGCACAC
>NC_068994.1:4500258-4501650 GCF_001194135.2 Octopus bimaculoides | reverse complement strand
AAACCAGCATCGGTTGTCAAGCAATGCTAAGAGGACAAACACAGACACATAAACACACACATATATATACATATATACGACGGGCTTCTTTCAGTTTCCGTCTACCAAATCCACTCACAAGGCTTTGGTCGGCCCGAGGCTATAGTAGAAGACACTTGCCCAAGGTGCCACGCAGTGGGACTGAACCCGGAACCATGTGGTTGGTAAGCAAGCTACTTTCCACATAGCCACTCCTGCGCCTATATATATATATATACACATACATTCAGAAATGCTCGCATACAAACACATACACACATATATATACAAGCATATACATATATGCATAGAAATATCCATACATCCATACATAAATACATACATGCATACATACGTAATGGTTGTCCACTCGTGACAGGAAGAAGCTCACTAAAAAAAAAATACGTAAAAAAAAAAAATATATATATATATATAATGAATAAATAAATAAAGAAATGTATAAATAAATGAATAAATAAATAAATGAATGAATAAATAAATAAATAAATAGGGGCGGCAATGTCCCGACAGAATTTTCGGAGCAATAAAGGTTACACGACGCCCTCATAGAACCTCACCACCCCATTGACAGGATCCACAGACAAACAGAAACAAAATGTCTGATGCCAATAAAGGTCGGAGACTCGGGACTCTAGGAGTGGCTTCATCTTCAGCTGTCAATGAAGTCCTTCCAAAATGGTCGACACCATTCCTCTGGACAATGGCTTTTATGTCAGAGTAAAGTTCTCTCAGAGATATTTTTTTAATGACAATATATGCGTTCATTCATACATACATGCAGGCAGGCAGGCATACGTACATGTGTATAGAGACAAAGAAACTTACATACACACATGCATATATATAAATATACATACACACACACATAAATACTGTATGTACATACATATAAACAGACATATGTATATATACATACACATATGTATATATATGCATATTTATATTTAGGTATGTATTATGTATATATTAGACGGACCGAGTATTTGATGCACAGTTAAGCACAGATATATAGAGAGAAAAATAGATAGACAAACAGAAAGAAATGGAGAAAGAAAGATAGATAGATAAATAGGTAGATAGATCGATCGATAGATAGATGGATAGACAGATAGATGGATAGACAGATAGATAGATAGACAGATAGATAGATAGATAGATAGATAGATAGATAGATAGATAGATAGATAAATAGGTAGATAGATCGATCGATAGAGAGATAGATAGTTCATTTTTCGTTTAAAGCAAGTAATCTAAATGAATCTAATTAAAAAATATTTTCTTACTCTTTTCTTGAACGTATGTTCCAGTGTGAGTGTGTGTGTGTATATATAATTATCTCTTTCTCTCTCTCTC
>NC_068994.1:4498170-4499797 GCF_001194135.2 Octopus bimaculoides | reverse complement strand
GAGATAATGTTTTCCTCGTAAGAAGAATATACGGTTGCGGAGACCAATGATTTATGATAATAGGGGGTGGTCACCCTATCTGGGGATTGAACAGTTTCGTTAAATATTTTCTTATGTGTGTTTGTGTCTGTGTTTGTTTCCCCACCATCGCTTGAAAACCGATGTTGGCGTGTTTACGTCCCCGTAACCTAGCGGTTCGGCAAAAGAGACCGGTACAATAAGTACTAGGCTTACAGAGAATAAGTCCTGGGGTCGATTTCTTCAACTAAAGGCGGTGCTCCAGCATGGCCGCAGTCAAATGGCTGAAACGAGTAAAAGAGTATATAAAAGAAGAGCGGCCTCCATACACACGCCATTATTCTGGTTCACTTTCGACCATAATAATAAACATGTTTTTTTTCTGAGTTTTTACGCTTTCAGAAGATGAAGTTTCTAAATGAACGGATAAAATTCTACCATATTGAACAGGCTGAATCTGGTGTGTTTTCTATTCTATTAAAACATTTGGTTAAGTCCATTCCATTGCTTTAAACGCCTGGTCTTCTGTGTCTTTCGACTAATGGAGACAAGTATAGACTTGCTCATCTTACTCAGTTCGAATTTTTGTGCAGTTTAAACGACATTTATGCATAAAGAAAAGTTGCGTATTGTCATTTAGGGTGTTGTACGGCCTGCGCAAAACGAGTCGCTCCACGAAGTTTTCTGTTTTAATGTGGAGACTAGAATTTTTGTTTCGCTATTCATAATACTGTATCTTACTGCAAGTTATATAATAAAATTACCTGGCAGGAGTTTTGAATAGATTGCTCCAGCTTCACATTTAGATTTTTAGTTTTCTCCGCAAGTAAGTGGTCGTTAGGGAAATGTCTGCTGACGTAACACATCTGAGCATTATTCGGCGTATTGAGTTCTTCCTTCTTTTGCTTGTAAGTATAAACGTCTATCCATACACACACCACGTATATTCTCATCTGCGCACATAAATAATCATATAGACTTGTGGTGTAAGTGCATGTATGTATGTATGTATGTATGTATGTATGTTGTATCTATCTATCTATCTATCTATCTATCTATCCATCTATCTACCTATCTATCTATCCATCTATCTATATTTGTGTGTGTGTGTGTGTGTGTGTGTCTATATATATATGTATGCACGTTCATATATATATATGTGTATATATACATACACATACAGAAGATAGATAGACAGACAGACAGACAGATAGATAGATAGACGTGCATTAGTAGAGCGGAAGTCATAAGATAGACATAGAAGATCAAGAGAAGGATTAAGAGAAGCATAAAGACATATGACAGACAGACACACCGTCATATATATATATATATATATAACACATACACTCACATATATATACATACGTAGATATAGATAGATATAGGTAGGTAGTAGATAGATAGATAGATAGAAAAGGAGAAATTGGACAGAGAAAATGCCTCTTTTCTCTCCAACAGAGGGGAAAATATAGAGAAATATAGTAATAAGAGGGAAAATATGGACGACAGGGGGGAGAAAAGGGAATTTATATATACATATATACATATATATATATGGGAGAATATATGTATATATATATATATATATATATATATATATATATAT
>NC_068994.1:4497072-4497829 GCF_001194135.2 Octopus bimaculoides | reverse complement strand
GGGGGGGAATATAAACGTATGTATCAAACGAGATAGATCGATAGAGCATGGGAGAAGAGAGAGAGAGAGAGAGAGAGAGAGAGAGAGAATGAGAGGCAGACAGAGACAGAAATGGATAGAGAGAAAGAGAGAAAGAGAGAGAGAGTGATAGGAGAAAGATAGAGAAAGAAAGACAGAAAGACAAGAAGAGATTAATTATAGAAAGAGTGAAAAACAGAGGAAGAAAAGAGTGGGTGGTGGTGGTGGCGGCACCGATGGTGGTGGAAGTGTTGGTGATGTTGTTGTTGTGATTGTTGTTGTTGTTGTTGTTGGTGGTGGTGGTGGTGGAATGAGTACAAATTAACCCACATGAGAGAGTTAAAGTTGGTGAGGAGAAATAGTAGAGGTGGTGGTGGTGATGGTGGTGGTGGTGGTGGTGGAATGAAAGACGTAGGGAAAACGAGAGAGAGACAAAAAATAGAGAGAGAGAAATATGGGAGAGAGAAAGAAAGCTAATGAGAAGAGAATGCAGAGAGGGAAAGATAGAAGAAGAGAGAGAGAGAGACAAACATTGTAAAGTGAGGGAGAGAGAGAGAGAGAGAGAGGAAGAGAGAGAGAGGAAGAGGGAGAGAGGAAGAGGGAGAGAGGAGAGAGAAAGAGACGTGACTTTTGGAGTTATGAGATGAAAGCACACACAGTCGTTATGTATATGTGTGTATATATGTTTCTATATATATGTCTGTATATGTATATATATATATATATATATATATATATA
>NC_068994.1:4496546-4497062 GCF_001194135.2 Octopus bimaculoides | reverse complement strand
ATATATATATATATATATATATATATATATATATATATATACACTATATTCACACATTTATAAATGAATATATATATGCACATATATATATATACATATATATATTTATGTACACACACGCACATACATATATATATACACACAAATTTGTTTGCGTGTGTGCGCGAGTGTGCGCGCACGCGGGTATCCATTATATAAATGCACACACACAAATATATCAATATATTTATGCATATACATACACGTATACATTAAATGTACATACATACATATACATGTGTGTATATGTGTGTGTGAGCGAATACACACGCATACATGCACGCATACATGCACGCATACATGCACGCATACATGCACGCATATATATATATATATATGTACATGTATATATATTTATTCATACACATATATATAGATATATATCTACATATACATACAAATATATATCCAAATATGCATATACACATACATATATATATATATATACATATATGCATATATATATATATATATATA
>NC_068994.1:4493169-4496536 GCF_001194135.2 Octopus bimaculoides | reverse complement strand
ACACATATATAGATATACATGTATATTTATATACGTGTGTGTGTACAGTCTGCTAAATATACGTGTTTACATGCTTGTGTATGTATATCTATTAATATGTGTGTGTGCGTGTATCTATATATATATATATGTATCTCTCTCTCTCTCTATATATATATATATATATATATATATATATACATACATACACACAGCTACACATGCACACACACGTATTAAGAGAGAAACACATCGACACATACATTCACACAGACAGAAGGGGGAAAAAAATAACAGCGAGAAAAGGAAGAGAAGAAGAAAGAGACAATGAGAGAGTGAGTGAAAGAGAGTGACGGTGAGAGTAGTAGAGAGAAGCAAAGGGGAGGGAGTTAAAAGGATAAAGTGTAGCGTGTGAGAGGGAGGATGGTGGTAGAGGGAAAGGGGAAAGAAGAAAGAAAGAAAGAAAGGGTGAATGATGAAGAGTTGGTGGTTGGAGGCGAATAAAAAGCGGTGAACGTTGTAGAGGGAGAGGAGAGGGATGAAGAAATATTGTGAGGGAAGGAGTAGAGGGAAGTAAAGAGAAAAGGAGAGTGTGTAATGAGGAGAAGGTAGAGGAAGAGGAGAGAGAGGGTGAGAGAGGAAAAGCAAGAAAGAGGTCATCAGGGTGGAACATGTTGGGAAAAGGCAGACGACAGACGAACGGTGAGGGAGGGGAATGGTAAGAGATAGAAATGGAGTGAGAGAGAGAGAGTGTAAGATAGAGAGAGAGGGAGATAAGAGAGAAACAAAGAAAAGAAAGAGAATGATATGATAAATAGAGGGAAATGGAGAGAGAGGGAGAAGAGAAAGAGAGAGAAAGCGAGAAATGATGTGATAAAGAGAGAGAAGGAACATGATAAAGAGGGATAGGAAAAGAGAAAGAAAACGAGAAAGAGAGATAGCAAACAGAGAAAGAGAGATAGCAAACAGAGAAAGAGAGAGAGAGAGTGACATTGAGAAAGAGACACAGAGATAGAGTGAAAGGGAAACAGTGAAAATGAATGCGAGAAAAAGACTCAGGGTTAGAGAGAGTAAGAAAGAGGGAGACAGACAGACACAGAGAGAAAGAGAGAGAGGGAAAGAGAGGAAGAGGGAGAATTAGACAGGTTGGTGAAGAAAAGCAAAACAAGAGAATAATAGAGATGAAGAGGAAGACGGATTCTCATCGCTTCTCCTCCACCGACCTTCGTCTGATACTTCTCTCTCTCTCTCTCCGTCTCTCTCATTCACTCTCTTTCTCTCTCGCTGTCTGTTTATCTCTCTCTCGTTCTCTCTCTCTTGCTGTCTGTTTCTGTCTCTTTCTCACGCCTATCTATGACTATCTCACTGTCTCTCACCCTGTTTCTTTTTCTCTTTTACTCTGTCTGTCTGTTTCTCTCTCTAAGTCTTTCTCTCTCTCTCTCTCTCTCTGCAGAGGAAAGCAAAGAGATAAGTAAAGCAGAGATGAGAAAGGGACAGAAAAAAAGAGTGTGTATATACGTGAATGATTTGCGGGAGGGGGAAGTGGAGAGAGACAGAAAAGAGAGAGACAGGCGCAAGGAGATAGAGAGAGAGAGAAAGAGAGGGAGAAAAGATAGTGATATAGTAAAAGAGGAATTGGAGAGAGAGATAGAGAGAGAAAGGGAGGGAGAAAATATAGTGATATAGTAAAAGAGGAATTGGAGAGACACAGAGAGAGAAAGAAACAAAGCGGTAGAAAGAGAAAATAGAGAGAGAGTGTTTAAATGAGAGAGGAAAGGCGATAGAAAGGGAATTATGAGGAGGGTAAGATAAGAGAAAAGGGAGAGAAGAAGGGATGATAGGAGAGAGAAAGGGGGAAATTTAGAGAGAGAGAGAGAAACAAAACGCGGTTGGGTAAGTGTACCCGTATGTATGTATGTGTGTGTATGTGTGTATGTGTGTGTGAGTGTGCAGTGTGATGTGACTTGAGGAACCAGTTACACACACATACATACACACATATATATAAATAACTCGTTTATATAGGTATATATATGTATATAGATATATATGTGTGTGTGTGTGTAAATATATATACATATATATACATATATATCTCCATAATTGTATATACACACACACACACACACACACACGCGCATAAATCTATAATATATGTGTATCTGCGTGTGCTATGCATGTGTGTATGTATGTACTGTGTATGTGTGTGTGTGTGTGTGTGTGCCTGTGTGTGTGTGGTGGTGGGAAACGAAGAGGAAGGAGTAACGATAGCGTAAGAGAGAGGGAGGAGGGGAAGTGAGACAGAGGTAGAAAGAGATATTGCGCGGCGGTGGTGGGGGAAGGTAAGAGTGTGTTTGTGTATGTGTGTGTACGTAAGCGTATATGTGTATGCTTATGTGCGTATATGTGGATATATATGCGTGTGTGTGTGTGTGCGTACATGAAAAACAGAAAGACAGAAAAGGGAGAAGGAGGAGAGAGGGGAGAAGGTGAGAAAGGCTGTAGTAAAGAGATATCAACTGAGGGATCACAGCAGAGAGATAGTGAAAGGAGGGGGGGAGGTGTGTCACACATAGTGGTGGTGGCGGCGGTGGAGTTAGGGTTATTGTTGTTGTTGTTCACTGTGGTGGTGGTGGTGATGGCGGAGTTGATTTTGTTTGTGGTGATGTTGGTGGTAGTGGTGGTGGTAGTATTGTTATTGTTGTTCGCGTTGATGGTGGCGGAGTCTTTGTTTGTGCTAATGTTCGTGGTGGTGTTCTTGTAGGTGGCGTTGTTGTTATTGATGGTAATGCCGGTGGTGGTGTTGGTGGTGGTGTTGGTGGTGGTGGTGGTGGTGGTGGTGTTACTGTTGTTGTTTGTGGTGGTAATCTTTTTATCTTTTTTTTATCCTTTTACTTGTTTCACTCATTAGACTGCGGCCATGCTGGGGCACCGTCTCGAAGTATTTTTAGTTGAATGAATCGACCCCAGTACGTAAACACACCAACACCGGTTGTCAAGCGTCGGTGGGTACAAACACAGGCACTAAGTCATACCCCTCATCATAAAGCTAAACCATAAAGCTAAACCCTTTATGGACGGGAAACTCATAAACCGATATTCACTATTTTTAATCAAAAAATCAAAAAGAAAGAACAAACAAAAAACAGCAACGTGAGGACATGGTACATGCTCAGGAAGGGAAAGAAAGATGGTTTAACATTTCGAGCAGACGCTCTTCTATGGAAACAGAATTAAGTCCAATAGAAGGGAAGACGGAGGTAAAAAATCGCCAACGATTCACACACACACACACACATATATATATATGACAGGCTTCTTTCAGTCTCCGTCTACCAAATCCACTCACAACGTTTTGGTCAACTCGTAGATATATATATATATATAT
>NC_068994.1:4491406-4492735 GCF_001194135.2 Octopus bimaculoides | reverse complement strand
CCTGGTGTACTAACGTTTCTTATTTCTTTATTGCCCACAAGGGGCTAAACATAGAGGGGACAAACAAGGACAGACAAAGGGATTAAGTCGATTACATCGATCTCAGTACGCAACTGGTACTTAATTTATCGATCCCGAAAGGATGAAAGGCAAAGCCGACCTCGGCGAAATTTGAACACAGAACGTAAAGACAGACGAAATACCGCTAAGCATTTCGCCCGGCGTGCTAACGTTTCTGCCAGCTCGCCGCCTTAACCGCTTGCATGAATACAATACATAATGCTAAAACTTAGACTGTATTTGAACCTACCTCCTATGATTTATAATGAATATAACTTTTATCCTCTAAAAAGGAAAAAAAAACTAACATACGAATTAGCCTTGATGAAAACAGTAATCTCATGAAAAACGATGTTTTGTCATTGATAATACTTGTAACGATACTATTTTAATGGCTACAAATAGATCTTTTCTGACTCCAAACTCTTCATCGCAGATGAAACCTGGTTGTGAGGTAGATTTATTCTTTTACTCAGCAGACATTCATTACCATTCTAAACTTCACCAATTCGGTGGGAAACAAACGAACAGACGAACATTTAATGTATGTATAGCTGAGGAGAAGCCTGGCTTAGTGGCCAGGGTATTTGGCTCACGATGGTAAGATACTGAGTTCAATTCCCAGAGGAGCGTTGTGTCCTTCAGCAAGCGACTTTACGTTGCTTTGAGTTACAGGTATAACTCATTCTTACCGTCTGTGTCCTCTCAGCACCGAGGAAAGGAAATAAGCTAGAAGCTGCTGGTACTACCAACGGTTAAAAGGGAGTAGTGAGCCCCCTTGCTTACAGGGGGCAAATAAACTTTACTATATATATATATATATATAAAATGTAGATTCAGAGAATCGTACGGATTTCACAGGAAGCACTTCTTATGGACTCGGCTATCTGTCCACAGAGTTATCAATTACAAATAAGTTGTAATATAGAGTGTCCGTGTAACTGAAAATCCAGAGAATCCGATCGATGAAATTATTTTCTGAGGAGTATATAACCACCTGACTATGAATTTAGACACACACATACGCGCGCGCGCGCACAGAGGCAAACCAAAAATAAAAACAGGGAAAGCAACAAAAGTCCAAAGGATGTACTCAGTATTAGATTGACTCTGAGAGAAAGTTTAAGATGGAAAAAGAAGGTGAACGTCACGTTTCAAGCATCACTCCTTCGTCAGAAAGAGGAAAAAGAAAAGAGTTCACACAGAAGAAAAAGAATAGTCCTGCATAAGCACGTGTGCCGTCACATCACTGAAATATATATATATATA
>NC_068994.1:4488760-4491371 GCF_001194135.2 Octopus bimaculoides | reverse complement strand
ATAAAAGTCAAAACCAAGGCAGAACGACCATTTCAAGTCAATTAAAATATGTTTTCAACAGTGTAGAATTTATAATGTAAATATTCTTTTTCATTCCAAGTGCCATTATATTAAACATTTGCGAAGAGTAACCATGCCACGCACAAAAAAATTCAGCAAAACTGTCAAATTTTCAAAGAGGTCGTATTGTTGGGTAATCTGAGGCTGGTCTTAGCCAGTGAAAAATTGCCAAAAATCTTCCAATTCCTCTTGCTACTGTTAATAGAATTATAGCGCAATTTAAAAGCCGAGGAAAAGAATCAACAGATTCTCGTCCCGGCCGCCCTGGGCCCTCGAAAACGTAGATGTTGTGTTAGAAGACTTGTCATATGAACTCGTGTTGTCCGTATGAGAGGTTCTCTCCTGCTAAACAACGCTGTATTCTATGTTCCAACACAACATCGACTTTTAAGTGGAAGATAAATATTACCTTTTGGTAATGAAACTGCTTCTGTCGCTGTTACTTGTTATATATCTAGCGTAAGTCAGTTGCCTCTATAGCTCAGTGGTTAGAGCACTGGTCTTGTAAACCAGGGGTCATGAGTTCGATCCTCATTGGAGGCTGCTGCTTTTTTTTTTTCGTTCTTTTAACAGGTGTGGTTTTGTCGTAAGAAGCTTGCTTCCTAACCATGTGGTCACGGGTTCAGTCCCACTGCACGGCAGCTTGAGCAAATGTCTTCTACTATAACCCCGGGTTGACCATAGTCTAGAGAGTGGATTTGGTATACGGAAACTGAAAGAAGCGCGTCGTATTTTCATATGTACGGGCAACACTCACTCTAGCGCTGCTATTCTTTCTGAGACATCATCGGTGACAGGAAGACGATGGCTGGCAGGCATGGACTCTGTGTGTGTGTGTGTGTGTGTGTGTGTGTGTGTGTGTGTGTGTGTGTAGTGAGTGTTACGTTTTTGTTGGGTAACGTCAGGTCAATCAGATCTATGATCAAAAGACATGTCAGCCGTGACCATCCCGATAATTTTAAAGTTTCAGGCATAGGATCAAACAACAAAATGTATCGCTTTTTGAAGACGGAAGTTGATGGTTTGAGGGAGAATAGACAGTTATTTCTAGCAGGTGGATGCTAGTAATGTAACTGGTACAGCAAGTGCAGTAGCAGCAGCAGCACATATATATATGTGTGTGTGTGTGTGTGTGTGTGTGTGTGTGTGTAATATAAATGAAATATATATATATAGGCATATATACATACATATATGTACATACTGACGTATATATGTATATATATGCATATATCGGTACAGGACGTCACAAAACGTAAACAACATGAAATACGAAAACAAAATTTTTGTTTGCGAACGATGCGAGAAACAAATGGAAAACAAGACAGTTGTCGGCTGTTTATCTACTCCACATTTCGAGCAATTCTGTTTGCTGTGCTTTTGCAAAATTTTTGATATATATATATATATAAGTGTGTGTGCGTGTATGTGTGTGTGTGTGGACGTACAGAACAATGACGAAAACAAACACGACAAAATAAAATAAGTACACATACACACACAGGTGCACACACAGACACACACACGCACGCACACATACACACACATACACACGCACACACATGTAAACACACAGACACATACATACGCACACATACGCGCGCGCGCGCACACAGACACACACACACACACACGCACACACACATTCGAGCACACACACACTCGTGCACACACACAGACACACATACACACACGTGCACATTCACACAAAGGAATTATTACAAAACCAAAATCTGATATTTTGAATCCTTTTAATACGCACGTTTGAAGCGGTTACGTAAGATAACCGATACGTAATGCCATCGTCTTCAGACAACATTTCGAAATAATTTTAAAATGTCAACTCGAGGTTAGTATTACGTAACAGTACGTATTAGGTGTACTCAAAATAATAACTTTGGTCTTTTTTATTGTGTTTATTCCGACATTACGCGATTAATTTTCGCAACACTCCAGCCTGTCCTTCGTGTAATATAGTTACCACGCAACAAGGATATAAGAATGGAATGTTAAACTTGACCCTGAGTCGAGAAAGTTCTGGTAAAATATACTCATGAAGCACACCACTGAACACACTAAGACACACACGCGCATGCGCGTGCACACAGATATACATACTTACATACATTCACGAGCTGACTGAAACATACAGAAACATGCGAACATAGGTACAGACACACAGCCACATACACGCCCACACACACACGCACACACACTCACACACATATATGTATATATATATAGAGAGAGAGAGACAGACAGAGACAGACAGACAGACAGAGACAGACAGACAGACAGAAACAGACAGACAGACAGAGACAGACAGACAGACAGACAGAGACAGAGAGAGCAAGAAAGTGAAAGAGAGAGAGAGGAGGGAAGAAAGAAAGAAAGAAAGAAAGAAAGACAGACAGACAGACAGAAAGAAAGAAAGAAAGAAAGAAAGAAAGAAAGAAAGAAAGAAAAAGAAGAGAAATAAAGGAAACGGTGGCGGTGTTTATTAATATCCGTAACGTGGATGAAGGAAAACTGCCGGGTTGGGTGGTTGGTA
>NC_068994.1:4487159-4488475 GCF_001194135.2 Octopus bimaculoides | reverse complement strand
ACTTTTTTTAAAGCCTGCTACCTATTTTATTAGTGTCTTTTGCCGAACCACTATGTTACAGAGACATAAACACACCAACAACCGGTTGTCAAGCGATGACGGAGGACAAACACAGACGCAAAGACACACGCACACATAGACATGCACGCGCGCGCGCACACACACACACATGAAGGGATTCTTTCAGTTTCCATCTGCCAAATTCACTCACAAGGCTCTGGACGGCCCGGGGCTATAGTAGAAGAAACTTACCCAAGGTGCCACGCAGTGGGACTGAACCCGGAACCCTGTGGTTGGGAAGCAAGCTTCTTACCACACAGCCACGATCTCTTCTGTGGCGTTGTACTCATGCGATGAGACGTGTTGAGTCCTCATAAGAAGCATGATGTACGTACACTCAAAGCGATCTTGAAGGTCCTTCTTCATAGAGTATAGGGGCCATCAGGCAGGTCCCTTGACCAGGTAGGAATTTAGTTGAAGACCATGTTATGTTTCAATTAGGCCTGTACTGAATGTGCTCACGAAGGATCCAGATCCTTCCTGCTGTGACTAGCCTGCCCATATATCAGATCAAGGAGGCGCATAGACGCGCGTGGCTTGGTGGTTAGGGTGTCGAACTCATGATCATAAGATTGTAGTTTCGATTCCCGGACCGGGCAATGCATTGTGTTCTTGAGCAGAACTCTTCGTTTGACGTTGCTCCAGTCTACTCAGCTGGAAAAAATGAGCGATCCTGCGACGGACCAGCGTCCTGTCCAGGTGGGGGAGTATATGCGCCACAGAAACCAGGAAACCAGCCCTATGAGTTTCTATGACCCTCTATGACTCTCTGACTCTCTATGATCCTCTCTGACTCTCTATGATCCTCTCTGAGTCTCTATGATCCTCTTTGACTCTCTGACTCTCTATGACCCTCTATGACTCTCTATGACTCTCTGACTCTCTATGACCCTCTATGACCCTTTACGACTCTATGACCCTCTATGACTCTCTATGACTCTCTGACTCTCTATGACCCTCTATGACCCTTTACGACTCTATGACCCTCTCTGACTCTCTATCATCCACTATGATTTTCTGTGACTCTGACTCTCTATGACCTTTCTGACCCTTTATGATTCTCTGACTCTATGACCCACTATGAATTACTATGACTCTGACTCTCTATGACCCTCTCTGACTATCTATGACCCACTTTGAATTTCTATGACTCTCTCTGACTCTCGATGTCCCACTATGGCTTTCTCTGACACTATGGCTCTGTGTGACTCTCTCGCTCTCTATAATCCCTATGACCTTCTATGACTCTGTGACTC
>NC_068994.1:4474358-4479821 GCF_001194135.2 Octopus bimaculoides | reverse complement strand
CCGAGGTCGACTTTGCCTTTCGATCCTTCCGAGGACGATGAAATAAGTACCAGTTGAACACTGGTGGTCGATGTATTGATTTTCTGCTGAAATTTGAAACTGATATTATTAGTGATTGATTATTGAGGTGTCGAGCTGCCAGAATCGTTAAGCTCTCCGAACAAAATGCTTTGTGGTATTTCGTCCGTCTTTACGTTTCGCGTTCAAATTCTGCCGAGGTCGACTTTGCCTTTCGATCCTTCCGAGGACGATGAAATAAGTACCAGCTGTGAGCAGTGGGTTCTCCCAGGAGAAAAAAAAAACCAAAAGCGATTTCTAATTTAGGCCCCAGGACAGCAATTTTGTGAGAGAAGGAGTTAGTCGATATCCTCAATGCCAGTACTTAATGGGCGCTTTACTTTATCGACGCTCCCAGAGGAATGGAATGTAGGATTTGAACTCAGAATGTAAAGTGTCGGAAGAAATATTGCAATGGCATTTTTCCTATGTTTTAACAGCTCCGCCAACTCGTCGCCTCGATGACGACGACGACGACGACGACGGTGATGATGATGATGATGATGATGATGATGATGTGTACTTATTATGAAGAGGCTCGTTTAGGTATATCTACATAAGTAACCGAAACTCGGCCAGCGCTCACTCACTCTCACCAGCCCTCACGCCCTGCTTTCACTACTGCAACTCATAACTTAACCCGCTCTTCACATCAGCCATCTTTTTGATGGAACGCAGAAAAGTAGCTCATAACTTCTTACCATTCCTTACTCTTTCTCTCTTTCCCTCTCCCCAGCCTCTCTCTCTCTCTCTCTCTCTCTCCAGCTCTCTTTCTATCTATCTATCTATCAATCTGAAAGAATGAAACATAAGTGTAAAAGGGAGGGAGAGAGAGAGAGAGAGAGAGGAGAGGGGGAGAAAGAGGGGAAAGAGAGGAGAGGGAAGAGAGAGGGGAAAGAGAAGAGTGAGAGGAGAGAGAAAAGAGTGAGGGGGTCTGTTTTCTAGCAGACGTGAGCATCGTATGTCTGCCTGTTGTATGGCTGCCTCACAATATTTTCCGCCATATCAGCTGACGTCAATGGACGTCAGCTGATCTTTGTGTTCAACAAGAGAGTTTCTACATGACCGTTCAACTTGCTGGAAATAGCAGCCAAATCTACCTCATATCACACCCTAGTGTGTTAAATATGGGATAATTTGAGCCACGTAATTCCTGGGAATACAGAAGGCGGATGGTCACAAATGGAACGTCTTCTTTCATCATTCATCTGTCTAACGAGAGGTTATCTGGGAGTAAATGATGATAACTCAATTTATTTCGAGCCGACGAGAGAACGCCTTTGCGTGATAGCTCCATCTGGTAGAAACAGCAGATAATTTCCCTCATTCACATGTTGCGTGTGTTAAATGACGAATTCAAAGTAGCTCTAGTAATGTAAACATTATCGGTTGCACGGACATAATGTATGTTTGTTTATACGCCCATTTACTGCGGGATAGCTACCAGGGAAGCCTCCCCACACGACACCGAGAGTTAAAGAACACCAAGTTTCCCAGATCAGGGGAGATAATTCGCCTCGGAATCACCGTGGCTGGTAGATATCGATATTTCGTCATTATTATGGCTTATCAATACCATGTAGTCAGGTCACCTTGAAACAAAGTGAATCGCTGCTCTATGATCTATATACAAATAGAATGAAGTCTATTTGCTGATGTGCTGCGACGTAGCACATGTAACAGAAAATTAAATTACGAATTAAAACCAGCTCTTGTAATGCAAATATTATCGTTCGCACACACATAGTATACGTGTTATATTTATACGCCCATTTACTGTGGGATAGCACCCGGGGAACACTGGGCACCGTATAGGGAGGTTCCCCTTAAAACTGCTGGTATTCTGTCTAAATTAGGAACCTTTGTATACAATGTCACTTAAGGTTTTTGAACAACGGTTTAACTTCGCGATCCACAAACATAAAAATGCATTTGTTATCTGAGATACAATGCTTACATTTTACATTTCCACATCAAATAATATCTCATCCCTGTTAGCCGTATATATATTCCATACATCTTCGAAATATATTTTAAAATCTTCCCTCGATTTCTTTTCAATATTTGGTAACGATCTCAAATATTTTTAGCGTCTCCAACATTCATTTGTTATAGGCCTGAAAAATATTGATTTCAAATTTTGGCACAAGTACTTATCTTATTGACTCCGTAAAGAGGAAAAGAAAAGTCGACCTCGGCGGGAATTGAACTCAGAACGTAAAGACGGACGAAACACCGCTAAGCAATTTACCCGGCGCGCTAACGATTCTACCAGCTCCCGCCTTACATGATGCTTTAAATATTGCATTCTTTAATGCACTAAAAACATTCTTTCCTGAATCTACACTGCTGAAATTAGGGTGCGTCTAAGATGTCCGTGTATCTTTTACGCCATTTCACGTGATAGAGGCTTCTTACGTTTTTCCACTTGGTCACGTGACGATGCTTCTACATTAACAAGAAACTTCACAGATGAGTCAGACAGATCAACAAGTTGTAACCTTTTCACAACCACCGTATATCTCTCTCTCTCTATGTAAAAGTAATTGGCTAAATGTTTCGCTGTTTTTATTTTTTTCACATAACATTACAAACAGTCGTAAACTGTGAAGAAGATGTGATGTAATTCTATTGATTAACTTGATGCACGCTTTTAACACATCTTGCAGTTCATCGATGAGTTTCTTGAAAACAAAATGGTGTCTCTCTAATACGCAACAAACGATTTGGCGGAAAATCCTCTGTAACAACCAACCACAGTTGGTACACCATTGGGATCTACTGTTGTAACTTTGGTTTCAAATTTTGGCACAAGGCGAGCAAGCTATTTTGGGGTTTTTTTTGGTGGAATGCGGGTGAGTCGATTAGATCGGCCCCATTTCTCAACTAGTACTATTTTCATCGTTCCCCAAATGATGAAAGGCAAAGTCCGCCACGGCGAACGTAAAGACGGACGAAATGCCGCGAAGCATTAAGTCGCTGCCTTAATAATAATAATAATAATAATAATAATAATAATAATAATAATAATAATAATAATATTTTCTTTTATGGGCACAAGGCCTGAAATTTGGAGGGAAGGGTCCAGTCGATTACATCGACTCCAGTACACAACTGGTACTTAATTTATCGACCCTGAGAGGATGAAAGGTAAAGTTGACCTCGGCGAAATTTGAACTCCGAACGTAAAGAGAGGCGAAATGCCGCGAAGTATTAAGTCGCTACCTTAATAATAATAATAATAATAATGATAATAATAATAATAACAATAATAATAATAATAATAATAATAATAATAATAATAATAATAATAATGATAATAATAATAATGATGATAATAATAATAATAATAATAATAATAATAATAATAATAATAATAATAATAATAATAATAATAATCTTTCCTACTATAGGCATAAGGACTGAACTTTTTGGTGTGGGGAGAGGGGATTAGCTGATTGCATTGACCCAGTGCTCTACTGGTACCTATTTTATCGGCTCCGATAAAAGATGAAAGGCAAAGTCAACCCTGGCGAAATTTGAGCTCCGAACGTAAATATGGACGAAATATCGTGAAGCATTTTATCCGGCCTCATAACAGTTCTTCTAGCTCGCTGCCTTAATAATGATAAAAATGGTTTCAAATTTTGATACAAGGTCAACAATTTTAGGTGGGAGAGGAGTCGATTACATAGCTCCAGGGCTCAACTGATACTATTTTTCTCGACCACTTATATACAAGGCCAAAAATCATGGATCCAACTGAGTAGCGAAGACGTATATCGGAATGACAGGAAGCTCGTTCAAGGAAAGATACACACAACACCTGATGTCATTCAGGGTAAAAAATAAGTGACATACGACGCCCCTATCCAATATGATATGGACATTCAAAGAAGGAGAAGTAAGTAACCCCCAGATAACATGGAGCATCATTGCTAAAGCCAGAAAATACAGGAGACGGGGTACCAAATGTGATCTTTGTATCACTGATAAATTAACAGATACCCTCTTAAATACTAGGGATGAAACCATCTCTCCCTGCATACACAAGCAATATTTTACACTCAGACATTTCAAAGAAGAACCGCCACCTACTCTGCCAATTTCACCTGGATAGTTTCTTTCCTTGAACGTGAACATTGGGTATATATAACATATCTATGATCCAGCATAGTTTGTCTTCTTTCTCAATCAAGACTATGTCTGGCTATTATTATTATTATTATTATTATTATTATTATTATTATTATTATTATTATTATCATTAAGGCGGTGAGCAGATAGAATTGTTAGCGCGCCGAGCGAAATGCTTAGCGGTATTTCGTCCGTCTGTACATTCTGAGTTCAAATGCCGCTGGGGTCGATAAAATAAGTACCAGTCAAGTACTGGGGTCAATGTAATCAACTATCCCCCTCCCCCGAAGTTTCAGGTACCTTTAGTAGAAAGGATTATTATTTTTATTTTTGTTGTTATTATTATTATTATCTTCGTTATCATACGTTATTAATGTAACGTAGTGAAACACTAGAATCTGCGGCTTATCGTCTCTTTAAAGACGATGTAGTGTTAAGCCATGACATAATTCAGAGCCAAACGAACCAAAAATCATTCCAGAAATGATCACAAGAGCTAAATCGATTTCGTTTCCGATGTGACACGAGTACGCGACGTTTTGGTAAGCCACAACAATGGCCAGACACGAATCTATTGCTCTCGTGGTCATTTCTGAGGCGATTTCGTTTTGTGTTTTAACACTATACGGCTTGAAAGGGATTTTCCCAGGCGGTAAACCGCAGCTTCTGGCGTTTCAACAATACATATGCACTAATTATATTATGACGTTCTATTCAGGTCTTTCTATTGCATAAATCGACCTCAGTACCTTTTTTTAAAGCCTGGTACGTACTCTGTCAGTATCTTTTGCCGAACCACTATTTTACAGGGACGTAAACTCACCAACACCGGTTGTCAAGCAGTGGTGAAGGGACAAACACACACATGTATATATGTGTGTGCGTCTGTGTGTGACAGGCTTCTTTCAGTTTCCGACTACCAAAACCACTCACAACGCTTTGGTCAGCTCAAAGCTATAGTAGAAGACACTTGCCCAAGGTGCCATGCAGTGGGACTGAACTCAGAACTATGAGGTTGAGAAGCAAGCTTCTTACCATACAGCCACTCCTATTATTCGTTTACTCTCACACACGTTTCAGCCGTTAGACTGTGACCATGCTGGAGCACCGCTATATCTATCTATTTATCTATCTATCTATCTATCTATCTATTTGTCTGTCTGTCTATATACATACATATAAAACTCGTTTAATTCTTAAAAATTGCAAACTGTTTCCGGTTTGCTGCTTCATCAAATAGTGGTGGTGGTGGTGGTGGTGGTGGTGGTG
>NC_068994.1:4472457-4474074 GCF_001194135.2 Octopus bimaculoides | reverse complement strand
GGTGATTATGGTAGCGGTGTGGGGCGAGAAGTTTGTGAATAGAAGGGAACAGTTTATAGGATTTGATGAGGAGAGAAGCGGTAGGGAGACAGAGAGAGAGAGAGAAAGAGAGAAAGCGTAAGAGAATGAGGGAGAGAGAGAGAGAGAGAGAGAGAGAGAGAGAGAGAGAGAGAGATAAACTTACAGACACTGACAACATACACGATATAGATAGATAAAGATGGAGAGAGAGAGATAGAGAGAGAGAAAGAATGTCAGACAATGAGGGGAGAGAAATAGAGATAAAGTGTAATAGAGAAAATGAGAGAGAGAGATAGAAATAAAGAGAGGGACAGAGAGGGGGGAGGGAGATAAGCAGACAGAATGTCTGGCGTAAAGACAAAGAGGGAGTGAGAGAGAGTGAGATACAGAGAGTGAATAGGGAGAGATATGATAGAGAGAGAGTGAAAAAGAGAGAGAGAGAGAGAAGGACGGGAGTAGAAATAGAGAGAAATAGAGAGAAAAAGAAAATGAGAGAGAGACAAAGACAGAAATGAATGAGAGAAAAAGAGAAAGAGAGAGAGAGAGAGAGAATGTTTGATGTAGAAAGAGTGAATGAGAAACAGAAGGAGAGAAAGACATTAATGGATTAGAGAAAGAAAGGGGAGAAGAGAGGTGGAGGGGAGAGGAGGAGGGAGGGTAGAAAAAGTTTGAAGATAGACCGAGAGTTACACGGAGAGAAAGAGAGAGGGAGAGAAGCAGGAACAAAGAGAGAGGGGGAGAAGAAGAGAAGCCACTGTAACGAAAACAGTGAAGAGACAGAGGGAGAAAACCAACATATATATAGGTGTATATATATACGTATATATATATGTATACACAGACATGTATATACATGTACGTATGTATATTTATTCATGTATGTGTGTATGTATACATTATGTTTATATGTATGTATGCACACACGTATATATACGTACGTATTTATATATATGAGAGAGAGAGAGCGAGAGAGAGAGAGAGAAAGAGAGAGAGAATGTGTGTGTGTGTGTAAGCCAGAAAGATTGAGACAAAGCGACAAAGGAGGGTGGGTGAAGAGGACAGAGAGGAAGAAAGAAGGTGAGAGGTGGAGGAAGGAGAAAGAGAGAGAGAGGGTTAGTGTGTTAAAGAGACAAACAGACAGACTGACAGTCAGACAGAGAGAAAGGGTGAGAAAGAGAGAGAACGAAAGAGAGGAAGTGATAGGCACACATACATAAGGATAAAGGTGGTGGTGGTGGTGGTGGTGGTGAATGGTAGAGAGAAACTAAATTTGAAGAGGAAAGTGTATGTAAAAGAGAGAGAAAGAGAGAGATAATGATCTAAAGAAAGAGTAAGGTTAAGAGAGAGAGAGAATGTGTTGGGTGCGTGAGAAAGAAAGAGGAGGGAGAAAGGGAGAAAGGGAGAGAAGACAGAGTGTGTTGAAAGGAGACAGGGAGAGAGAGCGAGATGGAGAAGAAGAGGGAGAAGGAAAGAATGTACAGGAGAATGTATATAAGAGAGAGAGAGAGTGTGTGTGTGTGAAGGGAGAGTGAAGGCAAGATGGTTAGTATTAGAGAGGAAGGTAACGTGACATGTTTGTGTGTGTGTGCATATATA
>NC_068994.1:4468997-4471031 GCF_001194135.2 Octopus bimaculoides | reverse complement strand
AGAAGAAAAGGAAGAAAAAGAAGAAGAAAAAGAAGAAGAAGAAGAAGAAGAAGAAGAAGAAGAAGAAGAAGAAGAAAAGACGGATATGAAAATGGGAGAGGAAATGAGTTAGAGTAGGAGGCGGTGAAGGGGAGGAGAAGGAAGAGTGTTGTTAAAGTGGTGGAGGAGGGTAAGGAGGTATTGTCAGACAGGTGGTGGCAGTTGTGGTGGTGGCGGTAGGAGGGGAAAGAGTGAGCGTATAGGTGGTGGTGGTTGTGGGGAGTAGTTAGAGGAATTTATGAAAGAGGGGGAGAGAGGAGAGAGGGGAAGACAGAAAGGCAAGCGGGGAGGGGGGAAGTAAGCAATGATGATGGGGTGAGGTGGGAGGAAGAGGAAAGAGAAAGAGAGAGAGATGGAAGAATGAGTGGGTGGAGGTGGGGGAGAGAGCGGAAGAGAGAGAGTGGGGGTTGGGGTGAGGAGACTAGAAGTTGACAAAGGGGAATTTGTGTGTGCGTGTGCGTGCGTGCGTGTGAATCATCGTCATCATCATCACCACACTACCACCCCACCACCATCATCGCCACCACAACCACCACCACCACCACCACCACTACCACCACCATTTTAATGTCCTGTTTCTCATGTTGGTATGTGTTGAAGAGGTCTGCACCACAACTTTTCTCTCCCAGAAAATCGGAAATCCTGCATTGTCAGAAGAGCATGAAAGCCCTCACTTCTCAGATCTGTCTAATCCAGCTTCACCACCACCGCCACCACCAACAACAACAACCCCATAACAACTCTATCTGTCTCCAACTTCTCTCCAGACTCCTCCGCCACCACCACCAACATCAATAACATTTTTTTGATTTACCTGGGTGCCAATATGGCCGTTGTAATTAAGAGACTAGTTAATTAGTTAGATTAATGACACAGGAAATCAAAAGAATTATGATAAAAAAATAAAACGTCATTCAGGAAACTCGCTTTCCAGCCACGAGGCTTTGAGTTCAGTTCCACTGCAGAGCATTTGGGGTAAATGTCTTCTGTGATTGCCCAAGGTCAACCAGCGCCTTGCTTTTCTGAGTGAGACTGGTAGACGGAAATTGTGCGGAAACTCGACGTACATCTTTCTATCTATCTATCTATTTCTTAGTATCACCAGCACTCCGACCAAGAAGTATGGAATAATAATACCATTTCCACGCGGTGATCGTCGCGTCCACATTGGAACCGACACTTCCAAATGATGACTAACAACAAGTTGTGGGAATATAAAATGCAATGCGACAATGACGTGACCAAGAGAGTCACTACAGGAATAGCTTAGTCACGTCTTCATCGGATTCTCTGTCTAGGATACTGGCACGGAAATCAGACTGAAGCAACGCGACATCAGAGCCAAAGACGTTGGAATTATGATCTGTGGCGCTGTTATGGTCGTTCGTCAGTTTTAGCCAAGACATTACTCTGATGGAAATTGTTGTTGGCACTCCGTCGCTTACGACGACGAGGGTTCCAGTTGATCCGATCAACGGAACAGCCTGCTCGTGAAATTAACGTGCAAGAGGCTGAGCACTCCACAGACACGTGTACCCTTAACGTAGTTCTCGGGGATATTCAGCGTGACACAAAGTGTGACAAAGCTGACCCTTTGAATTACAGACACAACGGAAACAGGAAGTAAGAGTGAGAGAAAGTTGTGCTGAAAGAGTACAGCAGGGTTCGCCACCATCCCCTGCCGGAGCCTCGTGGAGCTTTAGGTGTTTTCGCTCAATAAACACTCACAACTCCCGGTCTGGGAATCGAAACCGCGATCCTATGACTGCGAGTCCGCTGCCCTAACCACTGGGCCATTGCGCCTCCACTTCTGATGGAAGTAGGCAAAGCGAATTTGATGGACGGAAGTTGTGCAGAAACCGGTCTAATGTATGTATGTATGTATGTATGTATGTATGTAGGTGTGTGTATCTGTCTTTTTCTTTGTGGATGTCCGGTGCTGGTTTGTTTACATCTCCGTAACTTTGTGATTTGACAAAGGGGGATAATAATAAA
>NC_068994.1:4467002-4468352 GCF_001194135.2 Octopus bimaculoides | reverse complement strand
CGTGATACGGATAGTGTTATTGGACGCTCAGGAAGTGAAAAAGAGAGTGTACGACGTTTCGGGCGTAGCCCTTCGTCGGAAAGATGGAAAGTTCGGAGAATGGAAGAACGGAGAAAGAGGAAAATGGTACTGATGCCCACGAGGTTACATTATATATGCATATATACATCCATATATGTACATACTTACATATATTTGTACCTATGTATGCATATATGGGAACAGGACGTCACATAACGTAAACAACATGAAATACGAAGTCTGAAAACATGAAATAGGAAGGCAAACCTGAGTATACGAGCAACGAGAGAAACAAATGGAAAACAAAACAAGTAACATAAAGAATGACCCTTCATCAGTTGTCGGCTGTTTATCTACTCCACATTTCGAACAATTCACGACAATATGTGCCTTTGAGAAACAGTTGCTCCCGTAAACCAAAATAAAATTTGGGATTTGCGGAGGGTCAAAGTTGGTAACAAAAATAGGACATACAACAAACGAAACGAAACCAAAACAAACAGGGAGGGGCGATAGGCCAGACGAAGTAAGGTAGCGAACGCTGGAACAATATTCTTATCGTGAATTGTTCCAAATATATATGTATGTATGTATATGTAAGTGTGTGTTTGATGTTAATTTATGTTTAGAATGGAGTGTGTAACGATTACGACAATGGTTAATAATAATTAGGACACGGAAAAGTAATTACAAAACGAGTCGCTAATTAAGAAGGGGCTAGTAGTTAGGACAGGAGCTTATAATTAGGGCAGAGTAGAAATTAGGCTAGTAATTAAGACAGGAACTAGTAATTAGGACAAGATATTTTGAATTAATTTTTAACAATTTGATTCTTGCGCTTTTGGGGGAAAATCTGACATTTGCTCCTTTTTTTTTGTTTCTTTATATGAAACTTCTATTATATTCACTGATCAAAAAAGCTGATACTGACTTTGATTTACTGATAAAGCCCAATAAGACCGAAACATGTCTATAATTGTCAACGTTACTATTAACAAAAATCATATTTTCCTTTTAAGGAGGAGAATTAGAACTAAAAAAATTTTTTTTCTTAATTTCTATAAATTATCTCCCCTTTCCCTTGAGAGTCACTCCGAAATTTAACTGTGAGGAGTCAGGGGCCTCACTTCAGAAACGAATTTTCGTACATCTTCTGGAAAGGCGCGTAGCCTAGTGGTTAAGGTGTTGCATTCATGATTGCTATATCGTGGGTTCGAATTCCTAACCGGACGACGTGTTGTATGTTTGAGCAAAACACTTTATTTCACGTTCCTCTTATGCTGTGTGGAGAGCGGCATGTCAAAGGACAGAGCCAACGTTTTCTCTGCA
>NC_068994.1:4463950-4466348 GCF_001194135.2 Octopus bimaculoides | reverse complement strand
AATCGTTCCCAGTCCAATGCCAGTTGTGATAAACGTTTGCCAAGAGAAAGAGGAACGAATCTGGCATATTTCCATAAGACTATTTCCATAAAGCTATTACTGCAGATCATCTGAACCAGACGATGATTTGCCCCTCGCTCACCCACCCACTGCCGACCGTTCTCCAAACTGCCGTTATCGGTTTTCCCCGCCACAATTTCGCTTTTTCTGCCGATAACCGTTGGAGGTCGTCGAGATAGGCACAACAGTTCGTTGTCTCCGGTCAGCTATTTCTCCTAAGCTAGCGGTTCTCAATTGGGATCCATATAACACTTGGGGGATCCATATAAGATTTTGTTGTCAAAATTTATCTGCAATAAATTGCTTATACTTTTTCAATACTCAAAATATTTTAACGATTCTTTAATACAATTCCTAATGATATTTGATTATTAGAAAATATAAGATTTTTTTAAATATCGAGTGGCTATGAGGGTCTACCCCAGTAAAATAAGAATCAAAAAGGTCCATAGATTACAAAATGGTTGAGAACCACTGTCCTAAACAATCGGGAAAACTGCTGCAGGAAAACCGCACGCATCAGCCTAGAATCGGAAACACGAATCGATTGTGATTGGTGATAAACTTAATTGTGGTTTCGCTTCTGTGTCACATTCTCCAACCCCAAAACTAACCACCAACGTTCTTTTGCCCCCACTAAAATCAACTAAGGATTTTCACTTCTTGGCATCTGAGATTATTCGTCTTCATTCTAATAACAGCTGAAAGACTTCGTTTTTCCCGTCGAGTAAATAGTCAAGTACCATTTCCGCCGCTGGTACACGTAGGCCGCCATGTTTCTCAACGGCTCTTCTCATTTGCTCTGGCTTCTCTTCCTCTGTTGTTTCCTGTCGCTGTTTCTTTGTTATAGCTTATCGATTCTGCTCTAACGATTATTTTCAGTGAGACCCACCACAAATTGTTGACGATCACCCCTGGGACCCCCAAGAGAATTTTGGCGAAACAGAAGAAAACGATTTTCGCGGTCCCGGAATGAGGAACTCTCACAAAATTCAAGGGTACTGAAGGCTAATTATGGTTTATTATTTCTTTTTTTTTTTTGAAGGGACACAGGAAATAGTCCCGGGCCTTTATAAATGGCTCTCTTTGCCCCTGATTGGTACCCCTTGCCTCTCATTGACTCCCCGAGCCTCTCATTGGCTCCCCGGGCGTCTCTTTGGATCCCCAGTGCCCTGAATCAATCATTAATCTCAGCATTCACATTCAAGCATTACATCTCCTACTTATAGGTCATTCCACGGTTGTTGAGTGGGCACAAATTTGTCGTCTATGTAATCGATCAGTCAAAACCGGACGAGTTACTTACCTTTACCTGACGGCCTTGTAAATACTCTATCGTGACATTTTAGAAGACCTGGCTTCCAAGGGCTGGATGACCGTTTTGTCAGCAACAATTTTTCCTAATGAAATGGGTGTACTTTATCGTGACACCAACACTAATGAGGTTGTCGCGTCCTTAGCATGACATAAAGGTCCCCTTGACCTTTCATCATTTACGGTTGTTTACCGACCCCTTTACAGAGTGCACTGGGTGCGTTCCATTGCAGCCAAATATACATATACATACATACATACATATATAAGACATATATATATATATATATATATATATAGAGAGAGAGAGAGAGAGAGAGAGAGAGAATATATTACATATATAAAAGTAAATACACACACATATGTACACATATACAGACGTATATACATATACATATATACATACATATATACACAAAAATACACATACACACTCATGTCATGCAAGTGTGTATATGTATGCATGTGTGCGTGTGTGCGTGTGTGTGTGTGTGTGGCGATATGGATAAAATTTTAATGTAAATGAGTTATGGATAGAAAATAGGAAAACATATTAAAATTTCATTTGGAAAGAGTAAAAGATGAGGGATTTCGAGGAAATATTGGCAAGATAAGGGGGTTGGGGGTGTTAGGGGTTAAGGGTTAGGGGTTAGTTACAGGTTCTGTCGGTCTGTCTGCCCGCTCGTCTGTTTGTCTGTCTGCTTATCTATACGTGAATAGGAACAAGTTGAGGATAAAGATAGATATATTGAGATATATGTATATTGTATCTGAATAGGAACACACACACACACACACACAAAAATATACACGTGTGGGTGTGTATATATATAAATACATATATACACATATATGTATATGTATATATACATGTATATAGATATGTATATATATATATGTGCATATATATATATATATATATATATATATTGTATTATATATGTATATATATATATATGCATATATGTATGTGTATATATATATACATATGTATATATGTATGTATATAATATATATATATACA
>NC_068994.1:4463521-4463940 GCF_001194135.2 Octopus bimaculoides | reverse complement strand
AGTATAAGAGGGAGAGAGAGAGATGGGGAGAGGAGAGGCAGAGACAGAGAGAGAAGGAGAAGGAGAGAGAGAGAGAGAGAGAGAGAAAGAGAGAGAGAGAGAAGGCAAGGTAGAGTGAGTGAGTGAGTGGGGAAGTGATAGAGAGGGGTGTAGAAATGTAAGGTGTGATATGAACTTGAGTGGAAAAAAAGAGGGTAAGAACGATAGAGAGGGAGAATGAGTGGGAGATAAGCAGAGGGAAAGGAAGAGGTAAGAGACAGGTAGAGGAATTGAGAAAGAGAGAGAGAGAATGATACACAGAAGATGAGAGAAAGAGAATTAAGAATAGAGAGAGGATGAGAGAGAGAGAGGTAGTGAGAAGTGAAGATAGGCAGGGAGATGGTGAGAGAGAGAGGGAGAGATAGAGAGTTATATATAAT
>NC_068994.1:4461624-4462450 GCF_001194135.2 Octopus bimaculoides | reverse complement strand
ATATATATATATATATATATATATATATATACATGTATATATGCATATATCTGTGTGTGTGTGTGTGTGTATAGCCATACATGCATGCAATGGGTTTGAAAGTATTTCCCGGTTTCAATCTTATTTTATAGACACACACACATACATATAGCAAATAATAATATACACTCACATGTGGACAAACATGCAAGCACATATGCACATCTACACAATCATATTTATCATGCACAAAACTTACACACATGCATACACACATGGGCACATACATATATAAACATACATGCATACATGCATACATGCACGGATATATACATAAATATACACACACATACACGCATATTTGTGGGTGTATAATGATGTGCCTGTGCCTGTTTGAATGTGAGTGTGGATTGTTCAGATAAGTATTTGAGTGTATGTGTTTGCATGTATTTGAACATGCATGTGTGTGTGTGTGTGTATGTATGTTTGAATGTATGTGTGTATGTATGCCTACATGTATGAAAGTATACATATGTATGCATGTAGAATTTTATGCATGTACTATATACATCCACATACATATATTTATATAAACACACACACACACACATATATATATACACATACATATATATATATATGTATGTGTGTGTGTATATATATATTTGTATATATACATATATATATACATATATATACAAATATATATACATATACAAGTATATATAACATATATATATATATATATATGTTATATATACTTGTATATGTATATATACTTGTATCTTGTATATGTATATATATTTGTATATATATGTATATATATGTATATATACAAATACATATA
>NC_068994.1:4458546-4460762 GCF_001194135.2 Octopus bimaculoides | reverse complement strand
TATATATATGCTTACATATATGCAAATGTGTGTGTGTGGTGCGTGTGCGTCTTGGTCAGGAGATAGGAAGAAATGGTAGTTGGGGGTGGGCGTGGAAGGGTAGTTTTATCATGAGTTGCACACTAACAAAGAGGAGAAACGAAACCACAATCTTCCTCACTGTCTCCCTTCTCAAGCCTTGTGGCACAGCAGACAGACAGGCCGACATACGTACACACACACACACACACATATGTACAGGCATAGATGTATGTCTATATATCTATTCACATAGTTATGTATGTATGCATGTATGTGTGTGTAAATGTATGCATGTGTTTGTGTTGTGTATATGTGTTCATCGATATAGATATGTATTTATGCTTATCAATCCTTCTATCTATCTATCTATCTATCTATCTATCTATTTCTCTCTCTCTCTCTCTCTCTCTCTCTATGTCACTCTCTCTCTCTCTCTTGTCACTCTTTCTCCGTGTGTGTGTATATATATAGAGAGAGATGTAAATAGTTAGATAGATATGTAGATATATATATATATAAATAGATAGATAGATAGACAGATAGATAGATAGAGAGATAGAGAGATAGAGAGAGTGTGTGTGTGAGAGAGAGAGAGAGAGATAGACAGAGATAGACAGATAGATATATAGGTAGGTAGGTAGGTAGATAGATAGATAGATAGATAGATAGATAGATAGATAGATAGATAGATAGATAGACAGATAGATAGATAGAGAAAATTTTCAAGTGAGGGAAGTAAACAAAGCCGCCGTCACCGTCTCCAGCAAATGACTTAGTAAGAGGGAGAGGATGAGTGATGTTTCTCCTTCTCTGTTATCACTTAGAAAAGAAGAGAGGAACTGAGGAAGGGTGTGGACAAGTGAGAGAAATAGAGAGAGAGAGAAGAAATAAGGAAGAGAGTGAGAGAACAACAGCGTGTGTGAGTTGTGGGAGGAGGTAGATTTAGCCTTCAATCCAGCAGACAGAAAGTGAATGGGGGCGACTTCCTTCGTCGCCTTCTGTTTAACAGCTAAACAGAGAGAGAGGGGAGAGAAAGGAGGAAGAGAGTGAGAGGGGAGAGAGAGGGAAAGAAAGGGAGGAAAAGAGAGAGGGAGAGGGAGAACTGACAGACATCTTACTCATCCCCTTCAACCTTGTAATCAGAGAATCAGAGTGGCAGAGAGAAAAGTGACTGAGACTGACAGGGAGAGAGAGAGAGAGTGTGTTTGTGTGAGAGAGAGTGTGAGAGAAAGGGACACAGAGAGAAAGAGGGGAGTGGAGACAGGGAAAGAAAGAAAGAGTGAGATGAGAGAGAGAGAGAGAGAAATGATTTCATCCTCCTTCCTTCCCTGAAACTGTCAAAGAGAGGGAGAGAGAGAGTGGGACAGAAAGAGTGTGCGTGTATGAGACAGAGAAAAAAGGAAGAAAGAGAGAGTAAGAAAGGTAAGAGCAGTGAAAGAGGGGAAAGAGAGAGAAAGAGAGGAAAAAAAGGTAGACGACCTCTCATGTCTTTCAACGTTTCAGTGTTTAGCGTAAGAGAGAGAGAGAAAGAGAGGCAGTATGTGCTGTGAAGTGAGAGAGAGGAAAAGAGAGAGATAAAGAAATAGAGTGAGCTTCACATCTCTCACTCTTTGTGGCAAGGCAGAGAAACTGAGAGAGAGAGGGAGAGAGAGAGAGAGGGGAATTTGTGTGGGAGAACAAAACAGAGAAACAGTGTGAGAGAAAGAGAGAAGTGAATGAGAAAGAGAATAGATGCGACTGCAGGGTGTGCAGGAAAGAGAGAGAGAGAGAGAAATGTGAGAGAGGGTGTGTGAGAGCGCAAAGAAAGGGAGAAATATAGTAAGGGAGTGAGAGAAAGAGAAAGGCATACTTCCCACTCGTTATCTATCAGAGAGAGAGGGATAAAAACTTATTCACAAACAGCAAAGAGATTTGGTGAGAGAGAGGTGAGAGAGAGGTGAGAGACAGAGAGAGAGGGAAAGAGAAAAGCCTTCCCCACCAGATCTTGAAATGAATAAGACTGAGTAAAGGAGGTGGAAGAGAGAGACAGAGAAAGAGTGAGTGAGAGAGAGACAGAGAGGGAAAGAGTGACAGTGAGGAGACCACCTTCCTCCTTTACATCCTCTTCAATGTTTTGGCAGAGAGTGGGAGGAAATGTTTATCCCAGTCGTCTGCTTAAATAAGAGATAGATAGATAGAGAGAGAGAGAGAGATGG
>NC_068994.1:4456958-4457975 GCF_001194135.2 Octopus bimaculoides | reverse complement strand
GATAGATAGATAGATAGATAGATAGATAGATAGATAGATAGATAGATAGATAGGTAGGAGCTACTTTTCCTACTTTATGTTTATTATAGAAAAGTTAGGGAATAAGAGATAGAAAGAAAGAAAACAAGAGAAGGGAAAGAGAGACAGAGAGAGAGAGGGAGGGAGAGAGGACTCCAGTTTTCACCTTCTCTGTAATAACTTAATAGAGAGAAGGTGAAATCTTTTATTCTCTCACTCACTACAATGACCACCACCACCATCCATATATATATATATATATATGGATCACCATCCATATATATATATATATATATGGATGTATAAAGAGAAGGAAAAGTAGAGGAAGAAAGAGAGAGGAGTAAAAGAGGAAGAGAGAAACATAGAAGTAAGATGCGTGTGTGTGTGTATGTATGTGTGTATGTGCGTGTGAGTGTTTGTGTGTGCGTGTTGCACACCGCCTTCGCCTTCAACGGAATGGCTAAGTAGAGAGAGGTGTAGTGGAAGAAGCAAAGGTAAACAGAGAGAGAGGGAGGGAGAGGGAGGGAGAGAAGGAGAGGGAGTAGGAGAGACAGAGAGAGAGAAAAAGAGAGAGAGATGAAGAAGATAAACGGGAGAATAGCAAGAGAAAGCAGGATGGGGAAAGCAGCTGTTCCTCCCCTTCAGAAATTGAATAGAAAGGGTAGAAGTGGTGGTGAAGGTGGTAGCGGTGGTGGTGATAAGGCAATGTATGTGTATATATGCTTGCTCTGTGTGTGGTGTATATATATATATATATATATATATATATATATATATACACTCATATACATCTATATATATATAGACACATACATATATATGTAGGCATATATTTATGCATATGGAAATATATGTGTGCTTACGTCTAAGTATACATATACATATACTTACGTATGGATAAACACACACATACACATATAATGAATGTGTGTGAAAACAACATACATGTGTGTATGTGATATAATTATATGCATATATATATATATATATATATATATA
>NC_068994.1:4456446-4456948 GCF_001194135.2 Octopus bimaculoides | reverse complement strand
TATATATATATATATATATATATATATATATGAAAATATATATGCATATATTTATACATATATGTGTGGCTATATATACAAATATATATATATATATAGATGTATACATGTACACACAGATATATATATATATATATAAAACCATATACATATATATATATATATATATATATATATACAAACCTATACATACATACATGCATGCATACATGCATATATATATGTGTGCGTGTGTGAGTGGAGAGAGAGAGGGAGAGAGAGAGAGGGAATGTCATGAAACAGGGTGCGAGGGAGGGAAGGAATATGTGGAGGAGGACTTCGGGTAAGAAAGAGAGAGAGAGACAGAAGACAGGGAGAGAGAGAGCGAGAGATTGAGAGAAACAGAGTGAAATGGAGAGGAGAGATAGAGAGAGAGAAAGGTGGGGGGGTGGAGCAGGCAGTGAGAAAGCAAAGTTCAAAGTGAAGAGAAAGAGAGCGGGTAGGAGTGATGTGTGGAAGGTGT
>NC_068994.1:4451718-4454218 GCF_001194135.2 Octopus bimaculoides | reverse complement strand
GTATGCGTTTGTATGTGTCTGTATGTGTGTGTATGCGTGTGTATGTGTGTCTATGTGTGCATGTGTGTGTGTGTGTGTGTGTGTGTGTGTGTGTGTAAAAGATATTAAAAAAAATTCGTAATATGTCCACTTGAGTGAAACGAAATACGAGGAAATACTTGTCAGGCAGGAGACTAAGGAAAATACGTTTAAAATAGTTAAAAAGTTGAGGTGATTAATTGCAATTTACAATGAAAATAAAACTTAAAACTATTCCATTGCTGTAAAAATTAACGGAATATAAAAACCGTCCAAGACATTGTCTGTCCGCAGGAACAAGGAATGAAAACCATAATTCTAATACAGGTTTTGGTATTTCTATGTTTCTTTTCTTTTTTTTTTTTTTGCCTTGTGTTCTGTACAGAAAATGGAGATTTCACATTTGTCATCTATTTTTGTGTCGTTGAGTCGTCTCACATAAAGAGACGGTGGTGAATCAATAGCTATGACGATATTGATTTGGTCAACGTTCTGCATGACTGATGATTGTTGCATCATACTTGGTTACTGTTATCTCTGACTGAAGTAGAATGGGAACGGAAGCGAAAATTGACTTCAAACTGAAAAAAAAAAGAAGAAAAATGAAGGAAAAGTAAAAAGCAAAACAGCGAGCTGAGTCGACACTGAAAACGAAAACAGATTTCAGCCAACAGCAGACGACACCATCATCTTGCAAAAAAAAACAAAAAAACACCACAAGACCTTCCATATTTGGCGTTACTATAATTTATGACACTAGTTGATGTTACTGTAGTCTGTGACATAATACTGTTACTGTTCCTAATTTTACAGTAGTTTGTTACTTCACTTCACTTTGTAACACAGTACTTGATGTTACTGTAGTTGGTGTTACTGTAGTTTGTGACACAGTAGTTGGTGTGGCATGTCTACACAAATGTGCTCCACCGACTTTGTTTATTCATAATAAATTATCTATTAATACATTTCAAAAGGTTCAGATGACGATTATATCGGAATTTAACATTAAAAAAATAATGATGGATGCGCGCGCATACATACTGACACACGTCGCATAACTGTTTCAGAATTTCAAGTTTCATTTTGTTGATATATATATGTGAGGTACCTCAGTGTACCATTCTTTTTCTTTTACATTTTTATCTACACATTAAATTCGATTATGATTGTAATCCACACCTCCTGAAAGATATTCGTTGAAAATCCAATTAGAAAATATCCATTTCTCTGAAACAAACACGGTGGGGCACAATTGTGTAGTTATGCTGTTGGTGCTTCTGTAGTTTGTGATTCTGTTATTAATGTTATTGTAGTTGATACAACAATGTGGGAAAATGGCAATGAATTTGTAAACAACGTGTGGCCCGATTACGTAAACCATATGGAAGCACGTACAAAACAGTTCCATTTTAAGACATTTCGCTTTGAAAGGAGAAGATTATCAGCCGTAATCTTCATCGAAATTTTGATTTAAAAAATTCAAACTTCTGGAATAATTTTTTCTTCCTTTTTTTTTTTTGTTATTTTTGTTCAGAACAGTTGTTTTAAAATTATTTTAAAATTTGGATTTTCCCCTCAACCCATCGCCAAGTAAAAACAAAAGTGTGTGGAGATGAAATTTAAAATTTAAAAAGCTGCTTTTTCCTCCCTCAGGCGAAATTATAATCTCCGTTGTTGAAAACATAGAAATCCGATAAAAAAAAAAAAAGAGAAATGTTTTCTTAAAATGGTATGATGTTTCTTTTCGACACGTCTAACTGAAAATTTCTGAATAGTACCAAAAATTTCTACTTTCACTTTGCGATCCTAAACCGAAAGAAAAACCAATTTGAAGAATGTCTGTTTCTTCGAAAGTTTCCGAGGTCACTCGTTGTGAACTGGTTTGGAGCTGCTCAAACAGGAATATGATTGTTTTTGGTGAAACAGCGACGATGATTGGTGGAGGGTGGGAATCACCAACTGTAGGGGGTGTTACATGGAAGCAAAATCCTCATTCTTTGTTTTTGCCTCGTTTCCATGCATTTATTTCAATCCGGCATCGTCATGGCCTTCGGAATTATGTTCACTCTACTTCATTAGACACCGGATGAATTGTATTCCTCTGATATATATGTGTACACACACACAGATAGATAGATAGATAGATAGATAGATAGATAGATAGATAGATAGATAGATAGATAGATAGACAGACAGATAGATAGAGAGATAGATAGATAGATAGATAGATAGATAGATAGATAGATAGATAGATAGATAGACAATCGTGCACACACATTATTGCAGTACTTTTCAGAGGTCACCACTATGAACTCTGAAGAGAATTGCAGTAACACGTGGAAACAGTCGGTGATCTGGAAGGTCAATATCATTAATAATGAATGTATGCTCTACGTTGAAAATTGAGGGAAGAGAGAGCGGAAGTAAAAGAAAGATAAAGAAAGAAAGAAAGAAAGAAAGAAAGAAAGAAAGAAAGAAAGAA
>NC_068994.1:4449147-4451708 GCF_001194135.2 Octopus bimaculoides | reverse complement strand
AAGAAAGAAAGAAAGAAAGAAAGAAAGAAAGAAAGAAAGGGAAGAAAGAAGAAGAAAGAGGGAGAGAGAGAGAAAAGAGAGAGAGAGAGAGAGAGAAAGAGAGAAAAGAGAGAGAGAGAGAGAGAAAGAGAGAGAAAAGAGAGAGAGAAAGAGAGAGAAAAGAGAGAGAGAGAGAATAATATGCAAGACCGTTCATTTAAGCTACTAGTAGTTTCGGGCTATAATTGCACTTCATCAGGCCATGTCTTCCAGTCGTGCTTGGAAATGAACAGCCCAAAATTTGTGTTACTTTAATTCTGTATCCATTACTCGACATATTTTGATCGTGCCATGAATTTATAGGCACAGGCGAGGTTGTGTGGTAAGGAGCTTACTTTCTGACCACATGGTTCCGGGTTCAGTCTCATTGCGTGGTACCTTGGGCCAGTGTTTTCTACTAAAGCTGTTTATATCAAACACAAACCACGACTTAGCTGAAATAGCCTGCCTAATTCGCATAACCGTGTCTTCGTGAGCAAAAGGGGTTAATTATTTAATTAATTAAGCAAAATGCGATAGAGGACTATCATTTGAAATTTGATGTAGGTACATCAAATAATTTTGAGACGATAAACTTTGCCGTGAAATTTTTAAAATATTTCTTTTTCTCTATATATAATGCTGTGAAGGTGTGTGGTTCGTGGCGAAGCCATTCTGCTCACAATTTTAAGCTTGTGAGTTCAATTCCTAGTGGTGTGTTGTGTCCTTGAGCAAGACACTTTATTTCACGTTGCTGCAGTCCATTCAGCTGGTAAAAATCAGTCGTACCTGTAATTCAAAGGGCCAGCCTTGTCCCATTGTGTCACAATGAATCTCACTGAGAACTACGTTATGGATACGCGTGTCTGTGGAGTTCTCAGCCACTTGCACATTAATTTCATGAGCAGGCTGTTCCGTTGATTGGATCAACTGGGACCCTCGTCGTCGTAACCGACGGAGGGCCAGTTAATGAGAGAGAGGTATGTATGTATGTATGTATGTATGTATGTATACGTGTGTGTATGTACGTATATGTGTGCATGTATGTGTGTGTATGTATGTATATGTGTGTATGTATGTACGTATATGTGTGTGTGTATGTATGTATATGTGTGTGTGTGTGTGTGTGTATGTATATATATATATATATATATATATATATATATATATATATATATATATATATATATATATATATATATATATATATATATATATATATATATATACATATATATATATATATATACACCACTGACTTCACATTCTTACACGTATACACATCTCCGTACAGGTGAGTGCGAGGGTAAGCAGGTAGGTTGTATTCCTGCAATGAAATTTTAACTACCAAACTACCTAAAGTCCAAAAGGAAACATAATTATTAATACCTAATCAGCTAATCGATAAACAATTCCGCTATTTCTACAATCAACTGGGAAAGAGACAGCTACAAGACACCGGCTCATACATAAGACAAACAGACACACATTCCACTCATTGGTTCTACCTCTCCACAGAGGGAAAACCTCAAAGTGGTCGCTCAGCTTGCTAGATATAGTAATCTCGTTAAAATCACCTTAAAATCACCTTTTTTCCGTCTTAACCCTCTGTCTGTCTTGTGTATCACGTGGTACACATGCTATATTCCTCTGGTGTCCATGCATCATATTATAACAGGGGTTTTCAAAATTTTTTACTTGCGGACCCCTTTATATTTCAGGCTTTACCTTAGGGACCCCCTTATAAACGCTTATGAAATTTATACATAAATATTTGCTTAAAATAACATATATTTTTACATTTATTTATTTAACAGTATTTAACAAAATAGGTTTATTGTCAATTAAAAGATTTCGATTTAAAAAACATGTATAAAATCAAATTGCCCATAAGAAGTATTTGCTGTCCACGGACCCCCTGTCTTGTCCTTGCGGACCACAGTTTGAAAACCCCTGTTATAACACAATGACATTAATCATAATCTGAATTAAGGGCTCCATTCATTGCGTGCACCCATTTAAAACGTCAAACCCGGCTTGTAAAAGCAGGGCCAGGTTACTGTGTCCATCTATGGACAATTGATGAGCCCTAAAAACACACATCTTACTCTTTTACTCTTTTACTTGTTTCAGTCGCTTTGACTGTGGCCATACTGGGGCACCGCCTTTAGTCGAGCAAATCGACCCCAGGACTTATTCTTTTGTAAGCCTAGTACTTATTCTATCGGTCTCTTTTTGCCGAACCGCTAAGTTACAGGGACGTAAACACACCAGCATCGGTTGTCAAGTGAAGTTGGGGGGACAAACACAGACACACAAACATATACACACACATACATATATATATATATATATATATACATATATACGACGGGCTTCTTTCAGTTTCCGTCTACCAAATCCACTCACAAGGCTTTGGTCGGCCCGAGGCTATAGTAGAAGACACTTGCCCAAGGTGCCACGCAGTGGGACTGAACCCAGATCCATGTGGTTGGTAAGCAAGCTACTTACCACACAGCTACTCCTGCGCCTATATACATATC
>NC_068994.1:4448043-4448909 GCF_001194135.2 Octopus bimaculoides | reverse complement strand
CTTTGACTGTGGCCATACTGGGGCACCGCCTTTAGTCGAGCAAATCGACCCCAGGACTTATTCTTTTGTAAGCCTAGTACTTATTCTATCGGTCTCTTTTTGCCGAACCGCTAAGTTACAGGGACGTAAACACACCAGCATCGGTTGTCAAGTGAAGTTGGGGGGACAAACACAGACACACAAACATATACACACACATACATATATATATATATATATATATACATATATACGACGGGCTTCTTTCAGTTTCCGTCTACCAAATCCACTCACAAGGCTTTGGTCGGCCCGAGGCTATAGTAGAAGACACTTGCCCAAGGTGCCACGCAGTGGGACTGAACCCAGATCCATGTGGTTGGTAAGCAAGCTACTTACCACACAGCTACTCCTGCGCCTATATACATATCTTATATACATCTTATATACATTTTATTGCTGGACATGTTTGCTGAGTGTTTTGTTCTTTGTTGTGTTTAGAATTCAACTTGGCCCCACGAGGTGAGTCGTTCACGATGGATATAAGTTACCAAATGTCATTTAAACGAGGATCACCAAAATGCTTTGCGTTTTGAGTTCAAATGTCGCTGAGGTCAGCATTGCCTTTCATCCTTTCAAGGTCGATGAAATAAAGTACCCGCTGAGCACTGGGGTCGATGTAATCGATTAACCCCCCCCCCCCCGACATTTCAGACCTTGTGCCTACAGTGGAGAGGATTAAAGGCAGTGAACTGTCAAGATCGTTAGCGTGGCTGTTAAGCATTTCGTCCGTCTTTACGTTCTAAGTTCAAATTCCGCCGAAGTCGACTTTGCCGTTCATCCTTCTGGGGGTCGATAAATTAAGTACCAGTTGAGTACTGGGGTCGATG
>NC_068994.1:4445052-4447051 GCF_001194135.2 Octopus bimaculoides | reverse complement strand
CACTCTACACGTTAGTTCTACTAATATCAATTCTAAGGGGCCCGGTAAACAGTTATGCCCGCGGGCCCTTAATACTCACTGACCGCCCCTGCCACCTGCCTTGCCTTGTGGATGGTAGGGCGATGGTTTCGGTCGATAGTCGGATTCCTCCTCCACCAGAGTTGTTCGACATCATTCCACAAGTCAGCGACACCCGGACACTGCACGAATGCATACAGAACGGTTTCGTTGCTCTGTGCGCATCTCGGACAGTCCCGTCTGACAGCAGCACTTCCGTAACCTGTACCGTTTTAGTCTCGAACTGGATTCCTGGAAATTATCCATGGTAGTACGGAAAGTCCTCCGAAACGGACCAGCTAGTTCATCCTCGTCAACGCCTAGAGTTTCTCCGAGAACGTCATCGCTCTCATCCACCACTGGATATCTGTATATTGCTACCGTAGAACTTCCACCGATCGTTTTGCCCGACTGGTCCGAGAGCAGTGAGCACTTGTGTGTACGTACGGATGTACGTATATAATGAGCTGCTGGACAGTTTCCTACCAAACCCGCTCGCAACACCTTGATCACCCCGCGACTATAATAGCAGACATTTTTCCGAATGTAGTGGGAGCGAACGCGGGACCAAGAGGTCGCTAAGCGAACTTCTTAACCAGACAGCCACGCGTACACCTATGCTCTCATTTTATATGTAACAACTGGTAAATAATTGCAACCGTTGGTCACAGGTTTTCAGTGCGCCAATTACTGATTCACTGTTTTCTCCGATGTAAGGGAGTTTCTGTAACTCAGTGCAGAACAAATATCACTAAGGACTCTGTTTGAAAACGTCAGTTTTTCAGCTTTCTCGCTGTTATTTACATCCTTAGCTAATATACACACACATACATACATACATACATGCATGCATATATATTCACACACTCCCACACACACATAAATCCATTCATTATATTTACTTACATAGGCACATACATTTATATACTGTTACATACATACGTGCATACACATATATATATAAACACAACACACACACACACACACACACACACACGCACACGCACACACACACACACACCAACAATGACAGAACCACCTGCACCACCCAAAACAAACCTCGTTGCGGTTATATGTTCTGCTAGAAATAACAGCCAAAATCACCCTAAAATCACTCCTACTGTCTCAGATACAATGTAGGCGAATAAAAGTTGGAATGGTCGCTGATGGATTCTCTTTGATCAAGACTAACCTGGGGCTAAATACCACCAGCATCAATAACAACACCAACCGTTCACTCCACTCCTCCCACCCACCTTTCTTCACACTTCACCCCTTTTTTCTCATTGACAACGAGCGAGAAATTGTCACCATGACAACACTGTGACAACTGCTGTAGTAATGGGGGAGGTAAGAGTTGATTGGGGAGTGGATGAGGGTGCAATGCATGGTGGTGGTGGTGGTTTTAGGTTTAGTGATGGTGTTGGTGGTCTCGATGCTGTTGTATAACACCTGGTCAGACCTGAATGAGCAGACATCTGGCCAAAGGCTATGATTTGATGTAGCTTCTATTTCTAGCAGATCAACCAATGACAGAGCATGTACCACTAATTTAGCTCTAACGATATTCACAGAAAATTCATCGCTAAAACAAGAAAAGCAAACTCATCTGGTTTTCCTCTGGTGTAATTGTACCAAATGACGGACTATGACACCGTCAGTTGACCAGATTTTGTTGTTTTGGACTCCACTAGATGACAGAGTGTGACAGTGGCGGGATGTTGTCAGTTGACTGAATTTTCTTGATGTGTGTGTGTAGCAAATGACGGAATTTGACAGTGGTGTTACACTGTCATTTGACTGGCTTTCTCTGTTGTTATAAGTGTGTCAGATGACGAAGAACTGCAAAATATGACAACACACTGTCAGATTTGTCCAACCCATACCATCATTGTAAAATGGATGTAAAACTGTGATGATGATGATGATGCTGATGATGATG
>NC_068994.1:4444139-4445042 GCF_001194135.2 Octopus bimaculoides | reverse complement strand
AAAATGGATGTAAAACTGTGATGATGATGATGATGCTGATGATGATGATGATGCTGATGATGATGCTGATGATGATGAATGTATCCAGAACAACATAGTCCAGTGTTGTTGTTGTTGTTAAACCCTAGGTCAGCTCTATGATCCAGCAGATCTGTGATTGAAGGCACTCCAGCCATGATCATCCCATCATTTACTCAAGCATAGTGCATCTACAACTACATTATTCAATGTTAAAGTTGTCGCTGTTTAACTCCAGGTCATTTCTGCTTCATTCGACCTGTGATCAAAGGTCTTTCTAGCCATGGCCATCCCACTTTGTAGACATAGTGTATCTAGGATTGCAAGCTGACAGAAACTTTAGCAAGCCAGACGAAATGCTTAGTGGTATTTCGTCTGTCTTTACGTTCTGAGTTCAAATTCCGCCGAGGTCAACTTTGCCTTTCATCTTTTCAGGGTCAATAAATTAAGTACCAGTTGTGTACTGGGGTCAATCTAATTGACAGACCCCTTCCCCCCAAATTTCAGGCCTTGTGCCTAGAGCAGAGAAGGATAATGCATCTAGGATTACATTATTCATGTGTCCTTCCTCTCTTAAGATTATTAGATGATGATTTGAGGGATATTTGGCAGTTATTTCTAGCACATCAAATCATAATATTAAGAATTTTCTATTGGCTTCAGTTCCCATTGTTTGTTGTTGCTGTTGATGATGATGATGATGTTTAGCCCTAGGTTGTTAGTCCTGGTTGAGCAGACTTATTATGATTGAAGGTACTCCAGTTATGACCTTCCCATCTTTTTTTTTCATACTGACCAATGAACGCATCCATCATTTTTTAAGACAACAGGGGGAGATTTAGCTGCTATTTATAGCAAATCAAACAGCCACATGGAGCCTTCTCG
>NC_068994.1:4442544-4443209 GCF_001194135.2 Octopus bimaculoides | reverse complement strand
GCAGTGATGGCTGTAATTGCAGTAGTGGTAATAGTGGTGGTGGTGGTTAGCTGCAGCTGTAATCTTTGTAGTGGTGGTTGTGGTGGTGGTGGTGGTGATTGAAGGTTGTTATCTATAATGGAGGGTGGTGGTGGTGGTGGTGGTGGTGGTGTTAACTGTAATTTTGATGGCGGGGATGATAGCATGGGGGATGGTGATGATAGAGGTGGCGCTGCTAGCTGTAACGATGATGATGATGATGATGATGATGGTGGTGGTTGTGGTGGTGGTGATGATGGTGGTGGTGGTGGTGGTGGTAGTTGTGATACTGCTAGCTACAATCTTGGTAATGATGATGATGATGATGACGATGATGATAATAATGATGAGGATGATGATGGTGGTGGTGGTGGTGGTAGTGGTGATGGTGATGATAGTGATGATGATGATGATGATGAAGATGGTGGTGGTGGTGGTGGTGATGGTGGTGTTAGCTGCAATTGTATCCTGATGCTGTGTCATGAGAGGAGAGCATTGATGATGGTATTGGTAACCATGGAGACGGTGGTGTTATAATAGTTGTGCTGCTGATGGTAGAAAATGGTATTTCACATGCAGGCAGCAGCAATGGTGACTGCACTCGAAATGGTTGCATCAATGGTTGTTGTCCTGCCTGTAACTGTTGC
>NC_068994.1:4440077-4440700 GCF_001194135.2 Octopus bimaculoides | reverse complement strand
TATATACATCAGAATGTAGCGGTATTTCACCTGGCATGCTAACGTTTCTGCCAGCTCCCCCCTTCACCTTGCCAACCCACTTTCACTCAGCCTCTGCCCCGTGGCTCCACCTGGACTCCTCATTGCTATTATCTCCCTCTGATCAATTTTCTCTTTCTCTTTCTCTCTGGCCCTTTTCCCCCAGCTAATCTGATCCCTCTCCAGGTACATGCTCTGCCACCCACCCTCATCCCCTAGCATGAATCTGCATGTACCCCTTCACCCCCCACTTACCATTAGGGCTCATTAGGTGCCCTATAGATTGCACGGCACCCTCAGTATTGTGGGTGCCCTGCTTAAAGCACCTTGAGCACTCTGCAAAGTGATTGGTGTTAGGAAGGGCACCGGAACCCTAAAAACTGTGCCGAAACAGACGTTGGAGATCAATGGAGTCCTTGGACATGTCGGATCCTACCGAACTACACAACCCATGCCAGGACAGAAGATGGATGTTAAATGAGGATGATGATGATGATGATGATGATGATGATGATGATGATGATGAAGATGATGATGATGATGACGACGATGAGGAAGATATGTATGTGTGTGTGTGTATATATAAACAGAGACATATATATATA
>NC_068994.1:4436809-4438754 GCF_001194135.2 Octopus bimaculoides | reverse complement strand
ACTACTACTACTACTACTACTACTACCACTGCCACCACCTCCTCACCACTACTACTACAGCTATTACTAATTTCACGACAACCACCACCACCACCACCACTACTACTACTGCTACAACTATTACTAGTTTTACTACACCACCAACACCACCACCACCACCACTATCACCACCACTACTATTACTACCACCACTACCACCACCACCACCATTACTACTACTACTACTACTACTACTACCACTGCCACCACCTCCTCACCACTACTACTACAGCTATTACTAATTTCACGACAACCACCACCACCACCACCACTACTACTATTTGGACAAGTTTACTGTTATAAGGAGACAATGAAATAGTTTCAATGTGGTCTCTGAATATGCTAGAAATAGAAGCAGATTTTCTCTCATACAGGAAGAAATCATTAGATAGTATAGTCCTAGATACACTATGCCTGGGAAAAAATTTCCGAAAAATTCCTTTTTCAATTTGGAATCCCTTTGGTCATTGGTTGCCTTGGCCAGGGTCAACCAAGGGTTAAAGAACAGCAACAACAACAATAACCAATCAAGTCAACAACAGAAACATACCATGAACCACTGAGGAAGCTTTGGCTCTGTTGATCGACATGCTAAAAATAGCAGTTAAATTCTCTGAAATGCAAGAATTTTGCAAATTGGAATAAACAGCTTTACTGACCCCTTTCATTGGAACCCCCACCTACTGCTTTAACGAAAGTGTGCCAAGGTTGGAAGAATTTAGTACCTGACATTAAAAGACACAGAAGATGGTCAGGTCTGGAAAAGCTTTGATCATAGCTCCAGAACTGACTGGAAGCTAAACAGTCTATAAGTGTGTGTGTGTGTGTGTGTGTGTGTGTGTGTGTGTGTGTGTGTGTGTGTGTGTGTGTGTGTGTGTGTGTGTGTGTGTGTGTGTGTGCGTGTGTGTGTGTGTGTGTGCGTGTGTATGTGTGTGTGAGTGTGCATTTGTATCTGAGTGTGCGTGTGTGTGAGAGTGCATGTGTATCTGTGTGTGAATGTGTGTGTGAATGTGTGTGTGTATGTGTGTTTGTCCCCCACCACCACCACCATCACCTGACAATCTGTTAAAAGAAAAGATCATTTGGAGTACACATCACAGAATTAGTTGAAATTTGCTGCATTTATTATGAGACACTTTTTGTTATACATTTCACTTTATTGAACATCTGTTATTTATAATATTGTTAATTAATTGATAATTTAATTTCATTGGTACTGTTATGCAAATCAGATTAAGTACTTTATTGAAGTCATCATATATTATGACTATAAATAACTGTAAATTATTTCTCTCCCCATCAGCAGATTGAGAGAAAGCTAGGTCTCTGATGAATACTCCAATTAGATTAGAAACCAGTCAGAACAATCTCCTTTTCTTGTTATACAGAGCTTTTAACACAAGATCTTCCTATTCATTAAATTACTTTAACATAATAAATTACCCATTAATTAATCTATGGCTTTCATTATCAATAATTTATTGTGTAAAAGTATTTACTGTTAATAATTCAATCTTTAGGGATTCTAAGTATTCAGTTTGACTGAGAATTCTTTTAAATTAAGATTTAATCAACATCCACATGCTTTCATGTCTTAAAAGATCTTTTGAAACAAATTTATTGAAGTAAATGCAGTTCTTAAAGCTTAACAATGTTAGGCTCCATAAAGTTATTTTGACAAAATTCCGTGCTGCATCTGAGGTGCAGCACAGAATTTTGTCAGTGAACAGGTCGCGGTCTCAAAGCAACGAAAATATTTTGGTAAATTAAATTTAAATGTCGAAGTGAATCTAACGGTTTTTGTGTGTTTCTTAAATGGCTTATAAACACCTTCCCTGCTGCAACTGTTTTCATTCCAGCACACGATCTCAGATTAGGTCACTTGCTATGCAAGTACATCTCTGTA
>NC_068994.1:4435851-4436517 GCF_001194135.2 Octopus bimaculoides | reverse complement strand
TATATATATACACATACATACATATGTGTGTATGTAAGTAAGTGTGCCTTTGTATCGTCCTACCAATGCTTGACAACCAGTGTTGGTTTGTTTACAACCCCATAACTTAATGGTTCAGCAAAAAAGATTGATAAAGTAAGTATCAAACTTTGAAAATAAATACATTGGTTGATTTGTTTGACTAAAAAAAAACCCTTCAAGGCCATGCCCCAGCATGGCTGCTGTCCAATGAGTGAAGCAAGCCAAAGATAAACGATAAGACAGCAGGAGCATAAAGAGTGGTCGATGTTGGTGATGTTGGTGTTGCAGTGCTGTCATTGCTGTTTAGCCCTGAGTCAGCCTTATTGAGCAGATCTATGATCAATTTGTGTTCTAGTCATGACAAACCCGATCTTCTCTTGGATTCTGTCTACCTTGGACTACATTGTGCAATGTGTCTCTCTTTTCAGTATAATTTGAGGGAGATTTAGCTGCCCTTTCCATCACGTTGATTGACAGTTCTTGTCATATTGCTTGGAGTGGTGAGGGTGGACTGAGTAGGGGGCAGCGGCAGTGATGGTGGTGACGGTTGGTATGGTAACAGAGATAAGATGGTGGTGTTGGTTATGATGTTTCTATTGACCAGAAGCTTGGCTGGAGTGGTAAGGACTGGATGGTAACTGTGGC
>NC_068994.1:4427428-4430332 GCF_001194135.2 Octopus bimaculoides | reverse complement strand
AGAATGAAAATAAAGGAGGTAGAAGGAAGGAAAACTATGAATGAAAGAGAAGAGAGTGAAAGTTTAAAGAAAGATTTTCTTCATTTTTTATTTGTTTAAAAGTAAAAAAAAAGGAAAGATTAAAAAGGGAGGAAAGAATAAATGAAGGAGGGAAAAAAAGTAAAAAGAAAGCAACAAAAGAAAGAATGAAATGAGAATGAAAAAGATGAAAGATTAAAAGATGTTATTTTTCTTCTGGTCTTTCTTTGTTTGTTGTTTTTATTTTTTTTCCCATTATTTTTTTTTGGTTCCTTTGAGGAAGTCATGTGGTGGATCAGCCTTGCGGTGGTGCTCCAGCATGGCCACAGACTGATGAGTGCAACAAGTAAAAGATAAAAGGTAGAAGATGTGGAGAAAAGTGAAAGGGAGGAAAAATGATGAATGGAGTGAGAAGAAAAGTGAAAGAAAGAAAGAAAGAAAACGAAGAAAACGAAGAAAACGAAGAAAGGAAGAAAACGAAGAAAATGAAGAAAACGAAGAAAAGAAAGAAAGAAAGAAAGGGAATTTTGAGAGAAAAAGGAAGAGAAAAATGAAAAATAAGAAACAATGAAAATAAAAGAAAACAAAAGAATAAGGATGGATAAAAAAAAGAAAGAAATTCAGAATACAAGAGAAAGAATGAAATTGAGAAAGAAAGGAGTGAATGAAAGAGAAAAACAAGAAAGAAAGAAAGGGAAAAGATGAATGAAGAAGAGAATGGATAAAGGAAATAAGAAAAAAGAAAAAGAAAGAGAAGGATACAAAATGAGAGAAAGATATGAAGGAGGAACGAAAACAAGGAAACTAGAAGAGAAAGAGAAAAAAAAGGAAAGAAAATGGAAAAAGAAGGACACTTGATTGTAGATGATGAGGGGAAAGAAATAAGAATGCTCTCTTTATTGGCCACAAGGACATTTTACATGCAAAGAAGAGATTACTATACTCTTAGGCATGGATACATACATACATCTATGTGTATATATATGTTCTTTGGCATCCGTCGATCTTGAGAGATCATGGAGTTTGCACTCAAAGAGGGTGTCTAGGAACAGCGACAGGTATGGCTTGTCAGACCGATGTGGAAGGGACAGTCACTTCCACAAGGAATGCACACAAACTCCACCATTGGGTTTACTGTTTCACTTCCAGATTTTTTGGTCTGTCCTTTTATCTTGGCACATTCCAAACCTTGGAGCCCCCCACCCCCACCCTGTAGTCATTTGAGCTGCTAGAAATAGCAACCAAATCTCCTTTATAATCTTTTGAAAATATATTAAATGTTGTGATACTGTGTGTCCTCTACATATTAATGGTGACAGCTGTAATTCCTTTCCTAAAAGGGCCGTTTTGGTCAGGGCTTATCTTTGGCTAACATCAACAATAACAACAATTTCCATGAGGTTCACTCCTGGTAAGGCCTTGTGGTCTTGAAGGGTCATTAGAACTTGGATCTTCCCACAGGCTTCATCAGCAACATTGTCCATCTGTGTGTGAGCATGAGTGTGTCTGTATACAATTTCATCTGTATGTATTTATGTGTATTTATGTGTTTGTCTCTCTGCATTTTTATACATATGTGCTTGTGTATGCATGTGTCTGTGCGTGTGCATATCTGTGTGTATGTAGATACATATAAATCCACATGTGTGTGTGTGTCTTCATCAGCAACATTGGATCTTCACACAGGCTTCATCAGTAACATTGTCTTGGATCATCTCTGTGTGCACCATCTGTCCATATCATCACAACAAGGTTTACATGACTCCAAGAGTGTGTTCATGGGTGTGATGAAACAATTCTCTCCAAACATATCGTCTCTTCTTGTGTCCTAATGATGAAATATATGTTTCCCTATGCCCTACCCCAGTTGACAGAACAGACACCTTATTTCACATTGATCAGAACTTCCTCAAATTTCTCCTTCAGCAGTATATGAAAGCCTTTTTTTTAAATGTTTTTCCTGACAAACAAATGTCATCTTTTCCCTCATGTTTTCCTGCATAAATTGTGAGGGCAAAGAGGTACACTATATTGTACCATACCTTTTCCAAGCTTTTCCCTTTATTTCAAGTCAACCAATGTTGTTTTTTTCCCTTTGGCTTGCAATGCTGGCAAAAGATCAATTGCTGGTGTTCTTTGAAGTGCTCTTTTGAATGATTCAAATGTTGGTGCTTTCAATTGTCAAATTATGACATTTTATAAGTCACAATCAGGCAAATGTTTGTTCCATTATCATTTATTCTTCTTTTATCTTCTATCTTTTACCTGTTTCAATCATTAGACCGCAGCCATGCTGGAGCACCACCCATTCTCTTTATCTTTCTTCTTTAAATCGGTTTCAGTATTTCCAAAACAACTGGGTGTATATTTGCTGGTACAGCTATTATAAGCCAGTCGACACCTTTTCTCGTTATCCCAGAAGTGACCATATTGAACTACAAAAAGACCCCCGCCCCCCCAAAAAAATAGCTGTTTGCAATAATTGTATATACAATAAAAATGTGTAAGGACGAACCTCGTTTTCTGCGTCCCTGGGTAACGGGTTAATAATGGAGTAGATGTTGAATTGTGCCAAAGATGTTTGTTGGTAAAAAGACAACTCTTAGGGGGGAATCTTCTTTTCTTTTCTAATGATGATATAAAGAATATAAAAAATAGAGATTTGAAGGTGGGAGTGAAGGGGGGGGGGAGAAAATAGAAGACAAAAATGTAGAAACTGAAGGACAAAGGTTAAAGTTATAAGAAAAAAAATAAGTGGTGACTGAAGAAGAAGATGATGATGATGATGATGATGATGACAACACTTATGGAGATGAAAGGATAAAGTAAAAACAGAGAGGGAATGAGAGAGAGAGAGAAAGAGAGAGAGAGAGAGAGAGAGAGAGA